>NW_027150298.1:0-41637 GCF_031143425.1 Pleurodeles waltl
CTGAACCCTAATAAACACCCCAACCCTAGCTCTGAACCCTAATAAACACCCCAACCCTAGCTCTGAACCCTAATAAACACCCCAACCCTAGCTCTGAACCCTAATAAACACCCCAACCCTAGCTCTGAACCCTAATAAACACCCCAACCCTAGCTCTGAACCCTAATAAACACCCCAACCCTAGCTCTCAACCCTAATAAACACCCCAACCCTACCTCTCAACCCTAATCCGGCAACCAGAACACTCAGATCAGACAGCATTCAACACCAAAAGGACTCAGATGACAGAGAACCAAAGAAAAAACAAAGAAAAAAGGAAGAAAAACCAAAGAAAAACACACCCAACCCTACCTCTGAGCCCTAATACGTGGCTCCAGCCCTAAAAACCAACCCTACCTCTGAGCCCTAATTGGTGGCTCCAGCCCTAAAAACGAAAACACAACCCTACCTCTGAGCCCTAATTCACACACCAACCCTAACTCTACAACCCTAATCCACACCCCAACCCTAGCTCTGAACCCTAATAAACACCCCAACCCTAGCTCTGAACCCTAATAAACACCCCAACCCTAGCTCTGAACCCTAATAAACACCCCAACCCTAGCTCTGAACCCTAATAAACACCCCAACCCTAGCTCTGAACCCTAATAAACACCCCAACCCTAGCTCTGAACCCTAATAAACACCCCAACCCTAGCTCTCAACCCTAATAAACACCCCAACCCTACCTCTCAACCCTAATCCGGCAACCAGAACACTCAGATCAGACAGCATTCAACACCAAAAGGACTCAGATGACAGAGAACCAAAGAAAAAACAAAGAAAAAAGGAAGAAAAACCAAAGAAAAACACACCCAACCCTACCTCTGAGCCCTAATACGTGGCTCCAGCCCTAAAAACCAACCCTACCTCTGAGCCCTAATTGGTGGCTCCAGCCCTAAAAACGAAAACACAACCCTACCTCTGAGCCCTAATTCACACACCAACCCTAACTCTACAACCCTAATCCACACCCCAACCCTAGCTCTGAACCCTAATAAACACCCCAACCCTAGCTCTGAACCCTAATAAACACCCCAACCCTAGCTCTGAACCCTAATAAACACCCCAACCCTAGCTCTGAACCCTAATAAACACCCCAACCCTAGCTCTGAACCCTAATAAACACCCCAACCCTAGCTCTGAACCCTAATAAACACCCCAACCCTAGCTCTCAACCCTAATAAACACCCCAACCCTACCTCTCAACCCTAATCCGGCAACCAGAACACTCAGATCAGACAGCATTCAACACCAAAAGGACTCAGATGACAGAGAACCAAAGAAAAAACAAAGAAAAAAGGAAGAAAAACCAAAGAAAAACACACCCAACCCTACCTCTGAGCCCTAATACGTGGCTCCAGCCCTAAAAACCAACCCTACCTCTGAGCCCTAATTGGTGGCTCCAGCCCTAAAAACGAAAACACAACCCTACCTCTGAGCCCTAATTCACACACCAACCCTAACTCTACAACCCTAATCCACACCCCAACCCTAGCTCTGAACCCTAATAAACGGCCCCAGCCCTAATAAACACCCCAACCCTAGCTCTGAACCCTAATAAACACCCCAACCCTAGCTCTGAACCCTAATAAACACCCCAACCCTAGCTCTGAACCCTAATAAACACCCCAACCCTAGCTCTGAACCCTAATAAACACCCCAACCCTAGCTCTGAACCCTAATAAACACCCCAACCCTAGCTCTCAACCCTAATAAACACCCCAACCCTACCTCTCAACCCTAATCCGGCAACCAGAACACTCAGATCAGACAGCATTCAACACCAAAAGGACTCAGATGACAGAGAACCAAAGAAAAAACAAAGAAAAAAGGAAGAAAAACCAAAGAAAAACACACCCAACCCTACCTCTGAGCCCTAATACGTGGCTCCAGCCCTAAAAACCAACCCTACCTCTGAGCCCTAATTGGTGGCTCCAGCCCTAAAAACGAAAACACAACCCTACCTCTGAGCCCTAATTCACACACCAACCCTAACTCTACAACCCTAATCCACACCCCAACCCTAGCTCTGAACCCTAATAAACACCCCAACCCTAGCTCTGAACCCTAATAAACACCCCAACCCTAGCTCTGAACCCTAATAAACACCCCAACCCTAGCTCTGAACCCTAATAAACACCCCAACCCTAGCTCTGAACCCTAATAAACACCCCAACCCTAGCTCTGAACCCTAATAAACACCCCAACCCTAGCTCTCAACCCTAATAAACACCCCAACCCTACCTCTCAACCCTAATCCGGCAACCAGAACACTCAGATCAGACAGCATTCAACACCAAAAGGACTCAGATGACAGAGAACCAAAGAAAAAACAAAGAAAAAAGGAAGAAAAACCAAAGAAAAACACACCCAACCCTACCTCTGAGCCCTAATACGTGGCTCCAGCCCTAAAAACCAACCCTACCTCTGAGCCCTAATTGGTGGCTCCAGCCCTAAAAACGAAAACACAACCCTACCTCTGAGCCCTAATTCACACACCAACCCTAACTCTACAACCCTAATCCACACCCCAACCCTAGCTCTGAACCCTAATAAACACCCCAACCCTAGCTCTGAACCCTAATAAACACCCCAACCCTAGCTCTGAACCCTAATAAACACCCCAACCCTAGCTCTGAACCCTAATAAACACCCCAACCCTAGCTCTGAACCCTAATAAACACCCCAACCCTAGCTCTGAACCCTAATAAACACCCCAACCCTAGCTCTCAACCCTAATAAACACCCCAACCCTACCTCTCAACCCTAATCCGGCAACCAGAACACTCAGATCAGACAGCATTCAACACCAAAAGGACTCAGATGACAGAGAACCAAAGAAAAAACAAAGAAAAAAGGAAGAAAAACCAAAGAAAAACACACCCAACCCTACCTCTGAGCCCTAATACGTGGCTCCAGCCCTAAAAACCAACCCTACCTCTGAGCCCTAATTGGTGGCTCCAGCCCTAAAAACGAAAACACAACCCTACCTCTGAGCCCTAATTCACACACCAACCCTAACTCTACAACCCTAATCCACACCCCAACCCTAGCTCTGAACCCTAATAAACACCCCAACCCTAGCTCTGAACCCTAATAAACACCCCAACCCTAGCTCTGAACCCTAATAAACACCCCAACCCTAGCTCTGAACCCTAATAAACACCCCAACCCTAGCTCTGAACCCTAATAAACACCCCAACCCTAGCTCTGAACCCTAATAAACACCCCAACCCTAGCTCTCAACCCTAATAAACACCCCAACCCTACCTCTCAACCCTAATCCGGCAACCAGAACACTCAGATCAGACAGCATTCAACACCAAAAGGACTCAGATGACAGAGAACCAAAGAAAAAACAAAGAAAAAAGGAAGAAAAACCAAAGAAAAACACACCCAACCCTACCTCTGAGCCCTAATACGTGGCTCCAGCCCTAAAAACCAACCCTACCTCTGAGCCCTAATTGGTGGCTCCAGCCCTAAAAACGAAAACACAACCCTACCTCTGAGCCCTAATTCACACACCAACCCTAACTCTACAACCCTAATCCACACCCCAACCCTAGCTCTGAACCCTAATAAACGGCCCCAGCCCTAATAAACACCCCAACCCTAGCTCTGAACCCTAATAAACACCCCAACCCTAGCTCTGAACCCTAATAAACACCCCAACCCTAGCTCTGAACCCTAATAAACACCCCAACCCTAGCTCTGAACCCTAATAAACACCCCAACCCTAGCTCTGAACCCTAATAAACACCCCAACCCTAGCTCTCAACCCTAATAAACACCCCAACCCTACCTCTCAACCCTAATCCGGCAACCAGAACACTCAGATCAGACAGCATTCAACACCAAAAGGACTCAGATGACAGAGAACCAAAGAAAAAACAAAGAAAAAAGGAAGAAAAACCAAAGAAAAACACACCCAACCCTACCTCTGAGCCCTAATACGTGGCTCCAGCCCTAAAAACCAACCCTACCTCTGAGCCCTAATTGGTGGCTCCAGCCCTAAAAACGAAAACACAACCCTACCTCTGAGCCCTAATTCACACACCAACCCTAACTCTACAACCCTAATCCACACCCCAACCCTAGCTCTGAACCCTAATAAACACCCCAACCCTAGCTCTGAACCCTAATAAACACCCCAACCCTAGCTCTGAACCCTAATAAACACCCCAACCCTAGCTCTGAACCCTAATAAACACCCCAACCCTAGCTCTGAACCCTAATAAACACCCCAACCCTAGCTCTGAACCCTAATAAACACCCCAACCCTAGCTCTCAACCCTAATAAACACCCCAACCCTACCTCTCAACCCTAATCCGGCAACCAGAACACTCAGATCAGACAGCATTCAACACCAAAAGGACTCAGATGACAGAGAACCAAAGAAAAAACAAAGAAAAAAGGAAGAAAAACCAAAGAAAAACACACCCAACCCTACCTCTGAGCCCTAATACGTGGCTCCAGCCCTAAAAACCAACCCTACCTCTGAGCCCTAATTGGTGGCTCCAGCCCTAAAAACGAAAACACAACCCTACCTCTGAGCCCTAATTCACACACCAACCCTAACTCTACAACCCTAATCCACACCCCAACCCTAGCTCTGAACCCTAATAAACACCCCAACCCTAGCTCTGAACCCTAATAAACACCCCAACCCTAGCTCTGAACCCTAATAAACACCCCAACCCTAGCTCTGAACCCTAATAAACACCCCAACCCTAGCTCTGAACCCTAATAAACACCCCAACCCTAGCTCTGAACCCTAATAAACACCCCAACCCTAGCTCTCAACCCTAATAAACACCCCAACCCTACCTCTCAACCCTAATCCGGCAACCAGAACACTCAGATCAGACAGCATTCAACACCAAAAGGACTCAGATGACAGAGAACCAAAGAAAAAACAAAGAAAAAAGGAAGAAAAACCAAAGAAAAACACACCCAACCCTACCTCTGAGCCCTAATACGTGGCTCCAGCCCTAAAAACCAACCCTACCTCTGAGCCCTAATTGGTGGCTCCAGCCCTAAAAACGAAAACACAACCCTACCTCTGAGCCCTAATTCACACACCAACCCTAACTCTACAACCCTAATCCACACCCCAACCCTAGCTCTGAACCCTAATAAACACCCCAACCCTAGCTCTGAACCCTAATAAACACCCCAACCCTAGCTCTGAACCCTAATAAACACCCCAACCCTAGCTCTGAACCCTAATAAACACCCCAACCCTAGCTCTGAACCCTAATAAACACCCCAACCCTAGCTCTGAACCCTAATAAACACCCCAACCCTAGCTCTCAACCCTAATAAACACCCCAACCCTACCTCTCAACCCTAATCCGGCAACCAGAACACTCAGATCAGACAGCATTCAACACCAAAAGGACTCAGATGACAGAGAACCAAAGAAAAAACAAAGAAAAAAGGAAGAAAAACCAAAGAAAAACACACCCAACCCTACCTCTGAGCCCTAATACGTGGCTCCAGCCCTAAAAACCAACCCTACCTCTGAGCCCTAATTGGTGGCTCCAGCCCTAAAAACGAAAACACAACCCTACCTCTGAGCCCTAATTCACACACCAACCCTAACTCTACAACCCTAATCCACACCCCAACCCTAGCTCTGAACCCTAATAAACGGCCCAGCCCTAATAAACACCCCAACCCTAGCTCTGAACCCTAATAAACACCCCAACCCTAGCTCTGAACCCTAATAAACACCCCAACCCTAGCTCTGAACCCTAATAAACACCCCAACCCTAGCTCTGAACCCTAATAAACACCCCAACCCTAGCTCTGAACCCTAATAAACACCCCAACCCTAGCTCTCAACCCTAATAAACACCCCAACCCTACCTCTCAACCCTAATCCGGCAACCAGAACACTCAGATCAGACAGCATTCAACACCAAAAGGACTCAGATGACAGAGAACCAAAGAAAAAACAAAGAAAAAAGGAAGAAAAACCAAAGAAAAACACACCCAACCCTACCTCTGAGCCCTAATACGTGGCTCCAGCCCTAAAAACCAACCCTACCTCTGAGCCCTAATTGGTGGCTCCAGCCCTAAAAACGAAAACACAACCCTACCTCTGAGCCCTAATTCACACACCAACCCTAACTCTACAACCCTAATCCACACCCCAACCCTAGCTCTGAACCCTAATAAACACCCCAACCCTAGCTCTGAACCCTAATAAACACCCCAACCCTAGCTCTGAACCCTAATAAACACCCCAACCCTAGCTCTGAACCCTAATAAACACCCCAACCCTAGCTCTGAACCCTAATAAACACCCCAACCCTAGCTCTGAACCCTAATAAACACCCCAACCCTAGCTCTCAACCCTAATAAACACCCCAACCCTACCTCTCAACCCTAATCCGGCAACCAGAACACTCAGATCAGACAGCATTCAACACCAAAAGGACTCAGATGACAGAGAACCAAAGAAAAAACAAAGAAAAAAGGAAGAAAAACCAAAGAAAAACACACCCAACCCTACCTCTGAGCCCTAATACGTGGCTCCAGCCCTAAAAACCAACCCTACCTCTGAGCCCTAATTGGTGGCTCCAGCCCTAAAAACGAAAACACAACCCTACCTCTGAGCCCTAATTCACACACCAACCCTAACTCTACAACCCTAATCCACACCCCAACCCTAGCTCTGAACCCTAATAAACACCCCAACCCTAGCTCTGAACCCTAATAAACACCCCAACCCTAGCTCTGAACCCTAATAAACACCCCAACCCTAGCTCTGAACCCTAATAAACACCCCAACCCTAGCTCTGAACCCTAATAAACACCCCAACCCTAGCTCTGAACCCTAATAAACACCCCAACCCTAGCTCTCAACCCTAATAAACACCCCAACCCTACCTCTCAACCCTAATCCGGCAACCAGAACACTCAGATCAGACAGCATTCAACACCAAAAGGACTCAGATGACAGAGAACCAAAGAAAAAACAAAGAAAAAAGGAAGAAAAACCAAAGAAAAACACACCCAACCCTACCTCTGAGCCCTAATACGTGGCTCCAGCCCTAAAAACCAACCCTACCTCTGAGCCCTAATTGGTGGCTCCAGCCCTAAAAACGAAAACACAACCCTACCTCTGAGCCCTAATTCACACACCAACCCTAACTCTACAACCCTAATCCACACCCCAACCCTAGCTCTGAACCCTAATAAACACCCCAACCCTAGCTCTGAACCCTAATAAACACCCCAACCCTAGCTCTGAACCCTAATAAACACCCCAACCCTAGCTCTGAACCCTAATAAACACCCCAACCCTAGCTCTGAACCCTAATAAACACCCCAACCCTAGCTCTGAACCCTAATAAACACCCCAACCCTAGCTCTCAACCCTAATAAACACCCCAACCCTACCTCTCAACCCTAATCCGGCAACCAGAACACTCAGATCAGACAGCATTCAACACCAAAAGGACTCAGATGACAGAGAACCAAAGAAAAAACAAAGAAAAAAGGAAGAAAAACCAAAGAAAAACACACCCAACCCTACCTCTGAGCCCTAATACGTGGCTCCAGCCCTAAAAACCAACCCTACCTCTGAGCCCTAATTGGTGGCTCCAGCCCTAAAAACGAAAACACAACCCTACCTCTGAGCCCTAATTCACACACCAACCCTAACTCTACAACCCTAATCCACACCCCAACCCTAGCTCTGAACCCTAATAAACGGCCCCAGCCCTAATAAACACCCCAACCCTAGCTCTGAACCCTAATAAACACCCCAACCCTAGCTCTGAACCCTAATAAACACCCCAACCCTAGCTCTGAACCCTAATAAACACCCCAACCCTAGCTCTGAACCCTAATAAACACCCCAACCCTAGCTCTGAACCCTAATAAACACCCCAACCCTAGCTCTCAACCCTAATAAACACCCCAACCCTACCTCTCAACCCTAATCCGGCAACCAGAACACTCAGATCAGACAGCATTCAACACCAAAAGGACTCAGATGACAGAGAACCAAAGAAAAAACAAAGAAAAAAGGAAGAAAAACCAAAGAAAAACACACCCAACCCTACCTCTGAGCCCTAATACGTGGCTCCAGCCCTAAAAACCAACCCTACCTCTGAGCCCTAATTGGTGGCTCCAGCCCTAAAAACGAAAACACAACCCTACCTCTGAGCCCTAATTCACACACCAACCCTAACTCTACAACCCTAATCCACACCCCAACCCTAGCTCTGAACCCTAATAAACACCCCAACCCTAGCTCTGAACCCTAATAAACACCCCAACCCTAGCTCTGAACCCTAATAAACACCCCAACCCTAGCTCTGAACCCTAATAAACACCCCAACCCTAGCTCTGAACCCTAATAAACACCCCAACCCTAGCTCTGAACCCTAATAAACACCCCAACCCTAGCTCTCAACCCTAATAAACACCCCAACCCTACCTCTCAACCCTAATCCGGCAACCAGAACACTCAGATCAGACAGCATTCAACACCAAAAGGACTCAGATGACAGAGAACCAAAGAAAAAACAAAGAAAAAAGGAAGAAAAACCAAAGAAAAACACACCCAACCCTACCTCTGAGCCCTAATACGTGGCTCCAGCCCTAAAAACCAACCCTACCTCTGAGCCCTAATTGGTGGCTCCAGCCCTAAAAACGAAAACACAACCCTACCTCTGAGCCCTAATTCACACACCAACCCTAACTCTACAACCCTAATCCACACCCCAACCCTAGCTCTGAACCCTAATAAACACCCCAACCCTAGCTCTGAACCCTAATAAACACCCCAACCCTAGCTCTGAACCCTAATAAACACCCCAACCCTAGCTCTGAACCCTAATAAACACCCCAACCCTAGCTCTGAACCCTAATAAACACCCCAACCCTAGCTCTGAACCCTAATAAACACCCCAACCCTAGCTCTCAACCCTAATAAACACCCCAACCCTACCTCTCAACCCTAATCCGGCAACCAGAACACTCAGATCAGACAGCATTCAACACCAAAAGGACTCAGATGACAGAGAACCAAAGAAAAAACAAAGAAAAAAGGAAGAAAAACCAAAGAAAAACACACCCAACCCTACCTCTGAGCCCTAATACGTGGCTCCAGCCCTAAAAACCAACCCTACCTCTGAGCCCTAATTGGTGGCTCCAGCCCTAAAAACGAAAACACAACCCTACCTCTGAGCCCTAATTCACACACCAACCCTAACTCTACAACCCTAATCCACACCCCAACCCTAGCTCTGAACCCTAATAAACACCCCAACCCTAGCTCTGAACCCTAATAAACACCCCAACCCTAGCTCTGAACCCTAATAAACACCCCAACCCTAGCTCTGAACCCTAATAAACACCCCAACCCTAGCTCTGAACCCTAATAAACACCCCAACCCTAGCTCTGAACCCTAATAAACACCCCAACCCTAGCTCTCAACCCTAATAAACACCCCAACCCTACCTCTCAACCCTAATCCGGCAACCAGAACACTCAGATCAGACAGCATTCAACACCAAAAGGACTCAGATGACAGAGAACCAAAGAAAAAACAAAGAAAAAAGGAAGAAAAACCAAAGAAAAACACACCCAACCCTACCTCTGAGCCCTAATACGTGGCTCCAGCCCTAAAAACCAACCCTACCTCTGAGCCCTAATTGGTGGCTCCAGCCCTAAAAACGAAAACACAACCCTACCTCTGAGCCCTAATTCACACACCAACCCTAACTCTACAACCCTAATCCACACCCCAACCCTAGCTCTGAACCCTAATAAACGGCCCAGCCCTAATAAACACCCCAACCCTAGCTCTGAACCCTAATAAACACCCCAACCCTAGCTCTGAACCCTAATAAACACCCCAACCCTAGCTCTGAACCCTAATAAACACCCCAACCCTAGCTCTGAACCCTAATAAACACCCCAACCCTAGCTCTGAACCCTAATAAACACCCCAACCCTAGCTCTCAACCCTAATAAACACCCCAACCCTACCTCTCAACCCTAATCCGGCAACCAGAACACTCAGATCAGACAGCATTCAACACCAAAAGGACTCAGATGACAGAGAACCAAAGAAAAAACAAAGAAAAAAGGAAGAAAAACCAAAGAAAAACACACCCAACCCTACCTCTGAGCCCTAATACGTGGCTCCAGCCCTAAAAACCAACCCTACCTCTGAGCCCTAATTGGTGGCTCCAGCCCTAAAAACGAAAACACAACCCTACCTCTGAGCCCTAATTCACACACCAACCCTAACTCTACAACCCTAATCCACACCCCAACCCTAGCTCTGAACCCTAATAAACACCCCAACCCTAGCTCTGAACCCTAATAAACACCCCAACCCTAGCTCTGAACCCTAATAAACACCCCAACCCTAGCTCTGAACCCTAATAAACACCCCAACCCTAGCTCTGAACCCTAATAAACACCCCAACCCTAGCTCTGAACCCTAATAAACACCCCAACCCTAGCTCTCAACCCTAATAAACACCCCAACCCTACCTCTCAACCCTAATCCGGCAACCAGAACACTCAGATCAGACAGCATTCAACACCAAAAGGACTCAGATGACAGAGAACCAAAGAAAAAACAAAGAAAAAAGGAAGAAAAACCAAAGAAAAACACACCCAACCCTACCTCTGAGCCCTAATACGTGGCTCCAGCCCTAAAAACCAACCCTACCTCTGAGCCCTAATTGGTGGCTCCAGCCCTAAAAACGAAAACACAACCCTACCTCTGAGCCCTAATTCACACACCAACCCTAACTCTACAACCCTAATCCACACCCCAACCCTAGCTCTGAACCCTAATAAACACCCCAACCCTAGCTCTGAACCCTAATAAACACCCCAACCCTAGCTCTGAACCCTAATAAACACCCCAACCCTAGCTCTGAACCCTAATAAACACCCCAACCCTAGCTCTGAACCCTAATAAACACCCCAACCCTAGCTCTGAACCCTAATAAACACCCCAACCCTAGCTCTCAACCCTAATAAACACCCCAACCCTACCTCTCAACCCTAATCCGGCAACCAGAACACTCAGATCAGACAGCATTCAACACCAAAAGGACTCAGATGACAGAGAACCAAAGAAAAAACAAAGAAAAAAGGAAGAAAAACCAAAGAAAAACACACCCAACCCTACCTCTGAGCCCTAATACGTGGCTCCAGCCCTAAAAACCAACCCTACCTCTGAGCCCTAATTGGTGGCTCCAGCCCTAAAAACGAAAACACAACCCTACCTCTGAGCCCTAATTCACACACCAACCCTAACTCTACAACCCTAATCCACACCCCAACCCTAGCTCTGAACCCTAATAAACACCCCAACCCTAGCTCTGAACCCTAATAAACACCCCAACCCTAGCTCTGAACCCTAATAAACACCCCAACCCTAGCTCTGAACCCTAATAAACACCCCAACCCTAGCTCTGAACCCTAATAAACACCCCAACCCTAGCTCTGAACCCTAATAAACACCCCAACCCTAGCTCTCAACCCTAATAAACACCCCAACCCTACCTCTCAACCCTAATCCGGCAACCAGAACACTCAGATCAGACAGCATTCAACACCAAAAGGACTCAGATGACAGAGAACCAAAGAAAAAACAAAGAAAAAAGGAAGAAAAACCAAAGAAAAACACACCCAACCCTACCTCTGAGCCCTAATACGTGGCTCCAGCCCTAAAAACCAACCCTACCTCTGAGCCCTAATTGGTGGCTCCAGCCCTAAAAACGAAAACACAACCCTACCTCTGAGCCCTAATTCACACACCAACCCTAACTCTACAACCCTAATCCACACCCCAACCCTAGCTCTGAACCCTAATAAACGGCCCAGCCCTAATAAACACCCCAACCCTAGCTCTGAACCCTAATAAACACCCCAACCCTAGCTCTGAACCCTAATAAACACCCCAACCCTAGCTCTGAACCCTAATAAACACCCCAACCCTAGCTCTGAACCCTAATAAACACCCCAACCCTAGCTCTGAACCCTAATAAACACCCCAACCCTAGCTCTCAACCCTAATAAACACCCCAACCCTACCTCTCAACCCTAATCCGGCAACCAGAACACTCAGATCAGACAGCATTCAACACCAAAAGGACTCAGATGACAGAGAACCAAAGAAAAAACAAAGAAAAAAGGAAGAAAAACCAAAGAAAAACACACCCAACCCTACCTCTGAGCCCTAATACGTGGCTCCAGCCCTAAAAACCAACCCTACCTCTGAGCCCTAATTGGTGGCTCCAGCCCTAAAAACGAAAACACAACCCTACCTCTGAGCCCTAATTCACACACCAACCCTAACTCTACAACCCTAATCCACACCCCAACCCTAGCTCTGAACCCTAATAAACACCCCAACCCTAGCTCTGAACCCTAATAAACACCCCAACCCTAGCTCTGAACCCTAATAAACACCCCAACCCTAGCTCTGAACCCTAATAAACACCCCAACCCTAGCTCTGAACCCTAATAAACACCCCAACCCTAGCTCTGAACCCTAATAAACACCCCAACCCTAGCTCTCAACCCTAATAAACACCCCAACCCTACCTCTCAACCCTAATCCGGCAACCAGAACACTCAGATCAGACAGCATTCAACACCAAAAGGACTCAGATGACAGAGAACCAAAGAAAAAACAAAGAAAAAAGGAAGAAAAACCAAAGAAAAACACACCCAACCCTACCTCTGAGCCCTAATACGTGGCTCCAGCCCTAAAAACCAACCCTACCTCTGAGCCCTAATTGGTGGCTCCAGCCCTAAAAACGAAAACACAACCCTACCTCTGAGCCCTAATTCACACACCAACCCTAACTCTACAACCCTAATCCACACCCCAACCCTAGCTCTGAACCCTAATAAACACCCCAACCCTAGCTCTGAACCCTAATAAACACCCCAACCCTAGCTCTGAACCCTAATAAACACCCCAACCCTAGCTCTGAACCCTAATAAACACCCCAACCCTAGCTCTGAACCCTAATAAACACCCCAACCCTAGCTCTGAACCCTAATAAACACCCCAACCCTAGCTCTCAACCCTAATAAACACCCCAACCCTACCTCTCAACCCTAATCCGGCAACCAGAACACTCAGATCAGACAGCATTCAACACCAAAAGGACTCAGATGACAGAGAACCAAAGAAAAAACAAAGAAAAAAGGAAGAAAAACCAAAGAAAAACACACCCAACCCTACCTCTGAGCCCTAATACGTGGCTCCAGCCCTAAAAACCAACCCTACCTCTGAGCCCTAATTGGTGGCTCCAGCCCTAAAAACGAAAACACAACCCTACCTCTGAGCCCTAATTCACACACCAACCCTAACTCTACAACCCTAATCCACACCCCAACCCTAGCTCTGAACCCTAATAAACACCCCAACCCTAGCTCTGAACCCTAATAAACACCCCAACCCTAGCTCTGAACCCTAATAAACACCCCAACCCTAGCTCTGAACCCTAATAAACACCCCAACCCTAGCTCTGAACCCTAATAAACACCCCAACCCTAGCTCTGAACCCTAATAAACACCCCAACCCTAGCTCTCAACCCTAATAAACACCCCAACCCTACCTCTCAACCCTAATCCGGCAACCAGAACACTCAGATCAGACAGCATTCAACACCAAAAGGACTCAGATGACAGAGAACCAAAGAAAAAACAAAGAAAAAAGGAAGAAAAACCAAAGAAAAACACACCCAACCCTACCTCTGAGCCCTAATACGTGGCTCCAGCCCTAAAAACCAACCCTACCTCTGAGCCCTAATTGGTGGCTCCAGCCCTAAAAACGAAAACACAACCCTACCTCTGAGCCCTAATTCACACACCAACCCTAACTCTACAACCCTAATCCACACCCCAACCCTAGCTCTGAACCCTAATAAACGGCCCACCCTAATAACACCCCAACCCTAGCTCTGAACCCTAATAAACACCCCAACCCTAGCTCTGAACCCTAATAAACACCCCAACCCTAGCTCTGAACCCTAATAAACACCCCAACCCTAGCTCTGAACCCTAATAAACACCCCAACCCTAGCTCTGAACCCTAATAAACACCCCAACCCTAGCTCTCAACCCTAATAAACACCCCAACCCTACCTCTCAACCCTAATCCGGCAACCAGAACACTCAGATCAGACAGCATTCAACACCAAAAGGACTCAGATGACAGAGAACCAAAGAAAAAACAAAGAAAAAAGGAAGAAAAACCAAAGAAAAACACACCCAACCCTACCTCTGAGCCCTAATACGTGGCTCCAGCCCTAAAAACCAACCCTACCTCTGAGCCCT
Organism: Pleurodeles waltl; assembly: GCF_031143425.1. Lineage (NCBI taxonomy): Eukaryota > Metazoa > Chordata > Amphibia > Caudata > Salamandridae > Pleurodeles > Pleurodeles waltl. The sequence continues at coordinate 14,386 of NW_027150298.1, forward strand.
AATTGGTGGCTCCAGCCCTAAAAACGAAAACACAACCCTACCTCTGAGCCCTAATTCACACACCAACCCTAACTCTACAACCCTAATCCACACCCCAACCCTAGCTCTGAACCCTAATAAACACCCCAACCCTAGCTCTGAACCCTAATAAACACCCCAACCCTAGCTCTGAACCCTAATAAACACCCCAACCCTAGCTCTGAACCCTAATAAACACCCCAACCCTAGCTCTGAACCCTAATAAACACCCCAACCCTAGCTCTGAACCCTAATAAACACCCCAACCCTAGCTCTCAACCCTAATAAACACCCCAACCCTACCTCTCAACCCTAATCCGGCAACCAGAACACTCAGATCAGACAGCATTCAACACCAAAAGGACTCAGATGACAGAGAACCAAAGAAAAAACAAAGAAAAAAGGAAGAAAAACCAAAGAAAAACACACCCAACCCTACCTCTGAGCCCTAATACGTGGCTCCAGCCCTAAAAACCAACCCTACCTCTGAGCCCTAATTGGTGGCTCCAGCCCTAAAAACGAAAACACAACCCTACCTCTGAGCCCTAATTCACACACCAACCCTAACTCTACAACCCTAATCCACACCCCAACCCTAGCTCTGAACCCTAATAAACACCCCAACCCTAGCTCTGAACCCTAATAAACACCCCAACCCTAGCTCTGAACCCTAATAAACACCCCAACCCTAGCTCTGAACCCTAATAAACACCCCAACCCTAGCTCTGAACCCTAATAAACACCCCAACCCTAGCTCTGAACCCTAATAAACACCCCAACCCTAGCTCTCAACCCTAATAAACACCCCAACCCTACCTCTCAACCCTAATCCGGCAACCAGAACACTCAGATCAGACAGCATTCAACACCAAAAGGACTCAGATGACAGAGAACCAAAGAAAAAACAAAGAAAAAAGGAAGAAAAACCAAAGAAAAACACACCCAACCCTACCTCTGAGCCCTAATACGTGGCTCCAGCCCTAAAAACCAACCCTACCTCTGAGCCCTAATTGGTGGCTCCAGCCCTAAAAACGAAAACACAACCCTACCTCTGAGCCCTAATTCACACACCAACCCTAACTCTACAACCCTAATCCACACCCCAACCCTAGCTCTGAACCCTAATAAACACCCCAACCCTAGCTCTGAACCCTAATAAACACCCCAACCCTAGCTCTGAACCCTAATAAACACCCCAACCCTAGCTCTGAACCCTAATAAACACCCCAACCCTAGCTCTGAACCCTAATAAACACCCCAACCCTAGCTCTGAACCCTAATAAACACCCCAACCCTAGCTCTCAACCCTAATAAACACCCCAACCCTACCTCTCAACCCTAATCCGGCAACCAGAACACTCAGATCAGACAGCATTCAACACCAAAAGGACTCAGATGACAGAGAACCAAAGAAAAAACAAAGAAAAAAGGAAGAAAAACCAAAGAAAAACACACCCAACCCTACCTCTGAGCCCTAATACGTGGCTCCAGCCCTAAAAACCAACCCTACCTCTGAGCCCTAATTGGTGGCTCCAGCCCTAAAAACGAAAACACAACCCTACCTCTGAGCCCTAATTCACACACCAACCCTAACTCTACAACCCTAATCCACACCCCAACCCTAGCTCTGAACCCTAATAACGCCCCCCCTAATAAACACCCCAACCCTAGCTCTGAACCCTAATAAACACCCCAACCCTAGCTCTGAACCCTAATAAACACCCCAACCCTAGCTCTGAACCCTAATAAACACCCCAACCCTAGCTCTGAACCCTAATAAACACCCCAACCCTAGCTCTGAACCCTAATAAACACCCCAACCCTAGCTCTCAACCCTAATAAACACCCCAACCCTACCTCTCAACCCTAATCCGGCAACCAGAACACTCAGATCAGACAGCATTCAACACCAAAAGGACTCAGATGACAGAGAACCAAAGAAAAAACAAAGAAAAAAGGAAGAAAAACCAAAGAAAAACACACCCAACCCTACCTCTGAGCCCTAATACGTGGCTCCAGCCCTAAAAACCAACCCTACCTCTGAGCCCTAATTGGTGGCTCCAGCCCTAAAAACGAAAACACAACCCTACCTCTGAGCCCTAATTCACACACCAACCCTAACTCTACAACCCTAATCCACACCCCAACCCTAGCTCTGAACCCTAATAAACACCCCAACCCTAGCTCTGAACCCTAATAAACACCCCAACCCTAGCTCTGAACCCTAATAAACACCCCAACCCTAGCTCTGAACCCTAATAAACACCCCAACCCTAGCTCTGAACCCTAATAAACACCCCAACCCTAGCTCTGAACCCTAATAAACACCCCAACCCTAGCTCTCAACCCTAATAAACACCCCAACCCTACCTCTCAACCCTAATCCGGCAACCAGAACACTCAGATCAGACAGCATTCAACACCAAAAGGACTCAGATGACAGAGAACCAAAGAAAAAACAAAGAAAAAAGGAAGAAAAACCAAAGAAAAACACACCCAACCCTACCTCTGAGCCCTAATACGTGGCTCCAGCCCTAAAAACCAACCCTACCTCTGAGCCCTAATTGGTGGCTCCAGCCCTAAAAACGAAAACACAACCCTACCTCTGAGCCCTAATTCACACACCAACCCTAACTCTACAACCCTAATCCACACCCCAACCCTAGCTCTGAACCCTAATAAACACCCCAACCCTAGCTCTGAACCCTAATAAACACCCCAACCCTAGCTCTGAACCCTAATAAACACCCCAACCCTAGCTCTGAACCCTAATAAACACCCCAACCCTAGCTCTGAACCCTAATAAACACCCCAACCCTAGCTCTGAACCCTAATAAACACCCCAACCCTAGCTCTCAACCCTAATAAACACCCCAACCCTACCTCTCAACCCTAATCCGGCAACCAGAACACTCAGATCAGACAGCATTCAACACCAAAAGGACTCAGATGACAGAGAACCAAAGAAAAAACAAAGAAAAAAGGAAGAAAAACCAAAGAAAAACACACCCAACCCTACCTCTGAGCCCTAATACGTGGCTCCAGCCCTAAAAACCAACCCTACCTCTGAGCCCTAATTGGTGGCTCCAGCCCTAAAAACGAAAACACAACCCTACCTCTGAGCCCTAATTCACACACCAACCCTAACTCTACAACCCTAATCCACACCCCAACCCTAGCTCTGAACCCTAATAAACACCCCAACCCTAGCTCTGAACCCTAATAAACACCCCAACCCTAGCTCTGAACCCTAATAAACACCCCAACCCTAGCTCTGAACCCTAATAAACACCCCAACCCTAGCTCTGAACCCTAATAAACACCCCAACCCTAGCTCTGAACCCTAATAAACACCCCAACCCTAGCTCTCAACCCTAATAAACACCCCAACCCTACCTCTCAACCCTAATCCGGCAACCAGAACACTCAGATCAGACAGCATTCAACACCAAAAGGACTCAGATGACAGAGAACCAAAGAAAAAACAAAGAAAAAAGGAAGAAAAACCAAAGAAAAACACACCCAACCCTACCTCTGAGCCCTAATACGTGGCTCCAGCCCTAAAAACCAACCCTACCTCTGAGCCCTAATTGGTGGCTCCAGCCCTAAAAACGAAAACACAACCCTACCTCTGAGCCCTAATTCACACACCAACCCTAACTCTACAACCCTAATCCACACCCCAACCCTAGCTCTGAACCCTAATAAACGCCCACCCTAATAAACACCCCAACCCTAGCTCTGAACCCTAATAAACACCCCAACCCTAGCTCTGAACCCTAATAAACACCCCAACCCTAGCTCTGAACCCTAATAAACACCCCAACCCTAGCTCTGAACCCTAATAAACACCCCAACCCTAGCTCTGAACCCTAATAAACACCCCAACCCTAGCTCTCAACCCTAATAAACACCCCAACCCTACCTCTCAACCCTAATCCGGCAACCAGAACACTCAGATCAGACAGCATTCAACACCAAAAGGACTCAGATGACAGAGAACCAAAGAAAAAACAAAGAAAAAAGGAAGAAAAACCAAAGAAAAACACACCCAACCCTACCTCTGAGCCCTAATACGTGGCTCCAGCCCTAAAAACCAACCCTACCTCTGAGCCCTAATTGGTGGCTCCAGCCCTAAAAACGAAAACACAACCCTACCTCTGAGCCCTAATTCACACACCAACCCTAACTCTACAACCCTAATCCACACCCCAACCCTAGCTCTGAACCCTAATAAACACCCCAACCCTAGCTCTGAACCCTAATAAACACCCCAACCCTAGCTCTGAACCCTAATAAACACCCCAACCCTAGCTCTGAACCCTAATAAACACCCCAACCCTAGCTCTGAACCCTAATAAACACCCCAACCCTAGCTCTGGAACCCTAATAAACACCCCAACCCTAGCTCTCAACCCTAATAAACACCCCAACCCTACCTCTCAACCCTAATCCGGCAACCAGAACACTCAGATCAGACAGCATTCAACACCAAAAGGACTCAGATGACAGAGAACCAAAGAAAAAACAAAGAAAAAAGGAAGAAAAACCAAAGAAAAACACACCCAACCCTACCTCTGAGCCCTAATACGTGGCTCCAGCCCTAAAAACCAACCCTACCTCTGAGCCCTAATTGGTGGCTCCAGCCCTAAAAACGAAAACACAACCCTACCTCTGAGCCCTAATTCACACACCAACCCTAACTCTACAACCCTAATCCACACCCCAACCCTAGCTCTGAACCCTAATAAACACCCCAACCCTAGCTCTGAACCCTAATAAACACCCCAACCCTAGCTCTGAACCCTAATAAACACCCCAACCCTAGCTCTGAACCCTAATAAACACCCCAACCCTAGCTCTGAACCCTAATAAACACCCCAACCCTAGCTCTGAACCCTAATAAACACCCCAACCCTAGCTCTCAACCCTAATAAACACCCCAACCCTACCTCTCAACCCTAATCCGGCAACCAGAACACTCAGATCAGACAGCATTCAACACCAAAAGGACTCAGATGACAGAGAACCAAAGAAAAAACAAAGAAAAAAGGAAGAAAAACCAAAGAAAAACACACCCAACCCTACCTCTGAGCCCTAATACGTGGCTCCAGCCCTAAAAACCAACCCTACCTCTGAGCCCTAATTGGTGGCTCCAGCCCTAAAAACGAAAACACAACCCTACCTCTGAGCCCTAATTCACACACCAACCCTAACTCTACAACCCTAATCCACACCCCAACCCTAGCTCTGAACCCTAATAAACACCCCAACCCTAGCTCTGAACCCTAATAAACACCCCAACCCTAGCTCTGAACCCTAATAAACACCCCAACCCTAGCTCTGAACCCTAATAAACACCCCAACCCTAGCTCTGAACCCTAATAAACACCCCAACCCTAGCTCTGAACCCTAATAAACACCCCAACCCTAGCTCTCAACCCTAATAAACACCCCAACCCTACCTCTCAACCCTAATCCGGCAACCAGAACACTCAGATCAGACAGCATTCAACACCAAAAGGACTCAGATGACAGAGAACCAAAGAAAAAACAAAGAAAAAAGGAAGAAAAACCAAAGAAAAACACACCCAACCCTACCTCTGAGCCCTAATACGTGGCTCCAGCCCTAAAAACCAACCCTACCTCTGAGCCCTAATTGGTGGCTCCAGCCCTAAAAACGAAAACACAACCCTACCTCTGAGCCCTAATTCACACACCAACCCTAACTCTACAACCCTAATCCACACCCCAACCCTAGCTCTGAACCCTAATAAACCCAGCCCTAATAAACACCCCAACCCTAGCTCTGAACCCTAATAAACACCCCAACCCTAGCTCTGAACCCTAATAAACACCCCAACCCTAGCTCTGAACCCTAATAAACACCCCAACCCTAGCTCTGAACCCTAATAAACACCCCAACCCTAGCTCTGAACCCTAATAAACACCCCAACCCTAGCTCTCAACCCTAATAAACACCCCAACCCTACCTCTCAACCCTAATCCGGCAACCAGAACACTCAGATCAGACAGCATTCAACACCAAAAGGACTCAGATGACAGAGAACCAAAGAAAAAACAAAGAAAAAAGGAAGAAAAACCAAAGAAAAACACACCCAACCCTACCTCTGAGCCCTAATACGTGGCTCCAGCCCTAAAAACCAACCCTACCTCTGAGCCCTAATTGGTGGCTCCAGCCCTAAAAACGAAAACACAACCCTACCTCTGAGCCCTAATTCACACACCAACCCTAACTCTACAACCCTAATCCACACCCCAACCCTAGCTCTGAACCCTAATAAACACCCCAACCCTAGCTCTGAACCCTAATAAACACCCCAACCCTAGCTCTGAACCCTAATAAACACCCCAACCCTAGCTCTGAACCCTAATAAACACCCCAACCCTAGCTCTGAACCCTAATAAACACCCCAACCCTAGCTCTGAACCCTAATAAACACCCCAACCCTAGCTCTCAACCCTAATAAACACCCCAACCCTACCTCTCAACCCTAATCCGGCAACCAGAACACTCAGATCAGACAGCATTCAACACCAAAAGGACTCAGATGACAGAGAACCAAAGAAAAAACAAAGAAAAAAGGAAGAAAAACCAAAGAAAAACACACCCAACCCTACCTCTGAGCCCTAATACGTGGCTCCAGCCCTAAAAACCAACCCTACCTCTGAGCCCTAATTGGTGGCTCCAGCCCTAAAAACGAAAACACAACCCTACCTCTGAGCCCTAATTCACACACCAACCCTAACTCTACAACCCTAATCCACACCCCAACCCTAGCTCTGAACCCTAATAAACACCCCAACCCTAGCTCTGAACCCTAATAAACACCCCAACCCTAGCTCTGAACCCTAATAAACACCCCAACCCTAGCTCTGAACCCTAATAAACACCCCAACCCTAGCTCTGAACCCTAATAAACACCCCAACCCTAGCTCTGAACCCTAATAAACACCCCAACCCTAGCTCTCAACCCTAATAAACACCCCAACCCTACCTCTCAACCCTAATCCGGCAACCAGAACACTCAGATCAGACAGCATTCAACACCAAAAGGACTCAGATGACAGAGAACCAAAGAAAAAACAAAGAAAAAAGGAAGAAAAACCAAAGAAAAACACACCCAACCCTACCTCTGAGCCCTAATACGTGGCTCCAGCCCTAAAAACCAACCCTACCTCTGAGCCCTAATTGGTGGCTCCAGCCCTAAAAACGAAAACACAACCCTACCTCTGAGCCCTAATTCACACACCAACCCTAACTCTACAACCCTAATCCACACCCCAACCCTAGCTCTGAACCCTAATAAACACCCCAACCCTAGCTCTGAACCCTAATAAACACCCCAACCCTAGCTCTGAACCCTAATAAACACCCCAACCCTAGCTCTGAACCCTAATAAACACCCCAACCCTAGCTCTGAACCCTAATAAACACCCCAACCCTAGCTCTGAACCCTAATAAACACCCCAACCCTAGCTCTCAACCCTAATAAACACCCCAACCCTACCTCTCAACCCTAATCCGGCAACCAGAACACTCAGATCAGACAGCATTCAACACCAAAAGGACTCAGATGACAGAGAACCAAAGAAAAAACAAAGAAAAAAGGAAGAAAAACCAAAGAAAAACACACCCAACCCTACCTCTGAGCCCTAATACGTGGCTCCAGCCCTAAAAACCAACCCTACCTCTGAGCCCTAATTGGTGGCTCCAGCCCTAAAAACGAAAACACAACCCTACCTCTGAGCCCTAATTCACACACCAACCCTAACTCTACAACCCTAATCCACACCCCAACCCTAGCTCTGAACCCTAATAAACGCCCCAGCCCTAATAAACACCCCAACCCTAGCTCTGAACCCTAATAAACACCCCAACCCTAGCTCTGAACCCTAATAAACACCCCAACCCTAGCTCTGAACCCTAATAAACACCCCAACCCTAGCTCTGAACCCTAATAAACACCCCAACCCTAGCTCTGAACCCTAATAAACACCCCAACCCTAGCTCTCAACCCTAATAAACACCCCAACCCTACCTCTCAACCCTAATCCGGCAACCAGAACACTCAGATCAGACAGCATTCAACACCAAAAGGACTCAGATGACAGAGAACCAAAGAAAAAACAAAGAAAAAAGGAAGAAAAACCAAAGAAAAACACACCCAACCCTACCTCTGAGCCCTAATACGTGGCTCCAGCCCTAAAAACCAACCCTACCTCTGAGCCCTAATTGGTGGCTCCAGCCCTAAAAACGAAAACACAACCCTACCTCTGAGCCCTAATTCACACACCAACCCTAACTCTACAACCCTAATCCACACCCCAACCCTAGCTCTGAACCCTAATAAACACCCCAACCCTAGCTCTGAACCCTAATAAACACCCCAACCCTAGCTCTGAACCCTAATAAACACCCCAACCCTAGCTCTGAACCCTAATAAACACCCCAACCCTAGCTCTGAACCCTAATAAACACCCCAACCCTAGCTCTGAACCCTAATAAACACCCCAACCCTAGCTCTCAACCCTAATAAACACCCCAACCCTACCTCTCAACCCTAATCCGGCAACCAGAACACTCAGATCAGACAGCATTCAACACCAAAAGGACTCAGATGACAGAGAACCAAAGAAAAAACAAAGAAAAAAGGAAGAAAAACCAAAGAAAAACACACCCAACCCTACCTCTGAGCCCTAATACGTGGCTCCAGCCCTAAAAACCAACCCTACCTCTGAGCCCTAATTGGTGGCTCCAGCCCTAAAAACGAAAACACAACCCTACCTCTGAGCCCTAATTCACACACCAACCCTAACTCTACAACCCTAATCCACACCCCAACCCTAGCTCTGAACCCTAATAAACACCCCAACCCTAGCTCTGAACCCTAATAAACACCCCAACCCTAGCTCTGAACCCTAATAAACACCCCAACCCTAGCTCTGAACCCTAATAAACACCCCAACCCTAGCTCTGAACCCTAATAAACACCCCAACCCTAGCTCTGAACCCTAATAAACACCCCAACCCTAGCTCTCAACCCTAATAAACACCCCAACCCTACCTCTCAACCCTAATCCGGCAACCAGAACACTCAGATCAGACAGCATTCAACACCAAAAGGACTCAGATGACAGAGAACCAAAGAAAAAACAAAGAAAAAAGGAAGAAAAACCAAAGAAAAACACACCCAACCCTACCTCTGAGCCCTAATACCAGCCCTAAAAACCAACCCTACCTCTGAGCCCTAATTGGTGGCTCCAGCCCTAAAAACGAAAACACAACCCTACCTCTGAGCCCTAATTCACACACCAACCCTAACTCTACAACCCTAATCCACACCCCAACCCTAGCTCTGAACCCTAATAAACACCCCAACCCTAGCTCTGAACCCTAATAAACACCCCAACCCTAGCTCTGAACCCTAATAAACACCCCAACCCTAGCTCTGAACCCTAATAAACACCCCAACCCTAGCTCTGAACCCTAATAAACACCCCAACCCTAGCTCTGAACCCTAATAAACACCCCAACCCTAGCTCTCAACCCTAATAAACACCCCAACCCTACCTCTCAACCCTAATCCGGCAACCAGAACACTCAGATCAGACAGCATTCAACACCAAAAGGACTCAGATGACAGAGAACCAAAGAAAAAACAAAGAAAAAAGGAAGAAAAACCAAAGAAAAACACACCCAACCCTACCTCTGAGCCCTAATACGTGGCTCCAGCCCTAAAAACCAACCCTACCTCTGAGCCCTAATTGGTGGCTCCAGCCCTAAAAACGAAAACACAACCCTACCTCTGAGCCCTAATTCACACACCAACCCTAACTCTACAACCCTAATCCACACCCCAACCCTAGCTCTGAACCCTAATAAACGCCAGCCCTAACACCCCAACCCTAGCTCTGAACCCTAATAAACACCCCAACCCTAGCTCTGAACCCTAATAAACACCCCAACCCTAGCTCTGAACCCTAATAAACACCCCAACCCTAGCTCTGAACCCTAATAAACACCCCAACCCTAGCTCTGAACCCTAATAAACACCCCAACCCTAGCTCTCAACCCTAATAAACACCCCAACCCTACCTCTCAACCCTAATCCGGCAACCAGAACACTCAGATCAGACAGCATTCAACACCAAAAGGACTCAGATGACAGAGAACCAAAGAAAAAACAAAGAAAAAAGGAAGAAAAACCAAAGAAAAACACACCCAACCCTACCTCTGAGCCCTAATACGTGGCTCCAGCCCTAAAAACCAACCCTACCTCTGAGCCCTAATTGGTGGCTCCAGCCCTAAAAACGAAAACACAACCCTACCTCTGAGCCCTAATTCACACACCAACCCTAACTCTACAACCCTAATCCACACCCCAACCCTAGCTCTGAACCCTAATAAACACCCCAACCCTAGCTCTGAACCCTAATAAACACCCCAACCCTAGCTCTGAACCCTAATAAACACCCCAACCCTAGCTCTGAACCCTAATAAACACCCCAACCCTAGCTCTGAACCCTAATAAACACCCCAACCCTAGCTCTGAACCCTAATAAACACCCCAACCCTAGCTCTCAACCCTAATAAACACCCCAACCCTACCTCTCAACCCTAATCCGGCAACCAGAACACTCAGATCAGACAGCATTCAACACCAAAAGGACTCAGATGACAGAGAACCAAAGAAAAAACAAAGAAAAAAGGAAGAAAAACCAAAGAAAAACACACCCAACCCTACCTCTGAGCCCTAATACGTGGCTCCAGCCCTAAAAACCAACCCTACCTCTGAGCCCTAATTGGTGGCTCCAGCCCTAAAAACGAAAACACAACCCTACCTCTGAGCCCTAATTCACACACCAACCCTAACTCTACAACCCTAATCCACACCCCAACCCTAGCTCTGAACCCTAATAAACACCCCAACCCTAGCTCTGAACCCTAATAAACACCCCAACCCTAGCTCTGAACCCTAATAAACACCCCAACCCTAGCTCTGAACCCTAATAAACACCCCAACCCTAGCTCTGAACCCTAATAAACACCCCAACCCTAGCTCTGAACCCTAATAAACACCCCAACCCTAGCTCTCAACCCTAATAAACACCCCAACCCTACCTCTCAACCCTAATCCGGCAACCAGAACACTCAGATCAGACAGCATTCAACACCAAAAGGACTCAGATGACAGAGAACCAAAGAAAAAACAAAGAAAAAAGGAAGAAAAACCAAAGAAAAACACACCCAACCCTACCTCTGAGCCCTAATACGTGGCTCCAGCCCTAAAAACCAACCCTACCTCTGAGCCCTAATTGGTGGCTCCAGCCCTAAAAACGAAAACACAACCCTACCTCTGAGCCCTAATTCACACACCAACCCTAACTCTACAACCCTAATCCACACCCCAACCCTAGCTCTGAACCCTAATAAACACCCCAACCCTAGCTCTGAACCCTAATAAACACCCCAACCCTAGCTCTGAACCCTAATAAACACCCCAACCCTAGCTCTGAACCCTAATAAACACCCCAACCCTAGCTCTGAACCCTAATAAACACCCCAACCCTAGCTCTGAACCCTAATAAACACCCCAACCCTAGCTCTCAACCCTAATAAACACCCCAACCCTACCTCTCAACCCTAATCCGGCAACCAGAACACTCAGATCAGACAGCATTCAACACCAAAAGGACTCAGATGACAGAGAACCAAAGAAAAAACAAAGAAAAAAGGAAGAAAAACCAAAGAAAAACACACCCAACCCTACCTCTGAGCCCTAATACGTGGCTCCAGCCCTAAAAACCAACCCTACCTCTGAGCCCTAATTGGTGGCTCCAGCCCTAAAAACGAAAACACAACCCTACCTCTGAGCCCTAATTCACACACCAACCCTAACTCTACAACCCTAATCCACACCCCAACCCTAGCTCTGAACCCTAATAAACGGCCCAGCCCTAATAAACACCCCAACCCTAGCTCTGAACCCTAATAAACACCCCAACCCTAGCTCTGAACCCTAATAAACACCCCAACCCTAGCTCTGAACCCTAATAAACACCCCAACCCTAGCTCTGAACCCTAATAAACACCCCAACCCTAGCTCTGAACCCTAATAAACACCCCAACCCTAGCTCTCAACCCTAATAAACACCCCAACCCTACCTCTCAACCCTAATCCGGCAACCAGAACACTCAGATCAGACAGCATTCAACACCAAAAGGACTCAGATGACAGAGAACCAAAGAAAAAACAAAGAAAAAAGGAAGAAAAACCAAAGAAAAACACACCCAACCCTACCTCTGAGCCCTAATACGTGGCTCCAGCCCTAAAAACCAACCCTACCTCTGAGCCCTAATTGGTGGCTCCAGCCCTAAAAACGAAAACACAACCCTACCTCTGAGCCCTAATTCACACACCAACCCTAACTCTACAACCCTAATCCACACCCCAACCCTAGCTCTGAACCCTAATAAACACCCCAACCCTAGCTCTGAACCCTAATAAACACCCCAACCCTAGCTCTGAACCCTAATAAACACCCCAACCCTAGCTCTGAACCCTAATAAACACCCCAACCCTAGCTCTGAACCCTAATAAACACCCCAACCCTAGCTCTGAACCCTAATAAACACCCCAACCCTAGCTCTCAACCCTAATAAACACCCCAACCCTACCTCTCAACCCTAATCCGGCAACCAGAACACTCAGATCAGACAGCATTCAACACCAAAAGGACTCAGATGACAGAGAACCAAAGAAAAAACAAAGAAAAAAGGAAGAAAAACCAAAGAAAAACACACCCAACCCTACCTCTGAGCCCTAATACGTGGCTCCAGCCCTAAAAACCAACCCTACCTCTGAGCCCTAATTGGTGGCTCCAGCCCTAAAAACGAAAACACAACCCTACCTCTGAGCCCTAATTCACACACCAACCCTAACTCTACAACCCTAATCCACACCCCAACCCTAGCTCTGAACCCTAATAAACACCCCAACCCTAGCTCTGAACCCTAATAAACACCCCAACCCTAGCTCTGAACCCTAATAAACACCCCAACCCTAGCTCTGAACCCTAATAAACACCCCAACCCTAGCTCTGAACCCTAATAAACACCCCAACCCTAGCTCTGAACCCTAATAAACACCCCAACCCTAGCTCTCAACCCTAATAAACACCCCAACCCTACCTCTCAACCCTAATCCGGCAACCAGAACACTCAGATCAGACAGCATTCAACACCAAAAGGACTCAGATGACAGAGAACCAAAGAAAAAACAAAGAAAAAAGGAAGAAAAACCAAAGAAAAACACACCCAACCCTACCTCTGAGCCCTAATACGTGGCTCCAGCCCTAAAAACCAACCCTACCTCTGAGCCCTAATTGGTGGCTCCAGCCCTAAAAACGAAAACACAACCCTACCTCTGAGCCCTAATTCACACACCAACCCTAACTCTACAACCCTAATCCACACCCCAACCCTAGCTCTGAACCCTAATAAACACCCCAACCCTAGCTCTGAACCCTAATAAACACCCCAACCCTAGCTCTGAACCCTAATAAACACCCCAACCCTAGCTCTGAACCCTAATAAACACCCCAACCCTAGCTCTGAACCCTAATAAACACCCCAACCCTAGCTCTGAACCCTAATAAACACCCCAACCCTAGCTCTCAACCCTAATAAACACCCCAACCCTACCTCTCAACCCTAATCCGGCAACCAGAACACTCAGATCAGACAGCATTCAACACCAAAAGGACTCAGATGACAGAGAACCAAAGAAAAAACAAAGAAAAAAGGAAGAAAAACCAAAGAAAAACACACCCAACCCTACCTCTGAGCCCTAATACGTGGCTCCAGCCCTAAAAACCAACCCTACCTCTGAGCCCTAATTGGTGGCTCCAGCCCTAAAAACGAAAACACAACCCTACCTCTGAGCCCTAATTCACACACCAACCCTAACTCTACAACCCTAATCCACACCCCAACCCTAGCTCTGAACCCTAATAAACACCCCAACCCTAGCTCTGAACCCTAATAAACACCCCAACCCTAGCTCTGAACCCTAATAAACACCCCAACCCTAGCTCTGAACCCTAATAAACACCCCAACCCTAGCTCTGAACCCTAATAAACACCCCAACCCTAGCTCTGAACCCTAATAAACACCCCAACCCTAGCTCTCAACCCTAATAAACACCCCAACCCTACCTCTCAACCCTAATCCGGCAACCAGAACACTCAGATCAGACAGCATTCAACACCAAAAGGACTCAGATGACAGAGAACCAAAGAAAAAACAAAGAAAAAAGGAAGAAAAACCAAAGAAAAACACACCCAACCCTACCTCTGAGCCCTAATACGTGGCTCCAGCCCTAAAAACCAACCCTACCTCTGAGCCCTAATTGGTGGCTCCAGCCCTAAAAACGAAAACACAACCCTACCTCTGAGCCCTAATTCACACACCAACCCTAACTCTACAACCCTAATCCACACCCCAACCCTAGCTCTGAACCCTAATAAACACCCCAACCCTAGCTCTGAACCCTAATAAACACCCCAACCCTAGCTCTGAACCCTAATAAACACCCCAACCCTAGCTCTGAACCCTAATAAACACCCCAACCCTAGCTCTGAACCCTAATAAACACCCCAACCCTAGCTCTGAACCCTAATAAACACCCCAACCCTAGCTCTCAACCCTAATAAACACCCCAACCCTACCTCTCAACCCTAATCCGGCAACCAGAACACTCAGATCAGACAGCATTCAACACCAAAAGGACTCAGATGACAGAGAACCAAAGAAAAAACAAAGAAAAAAGGAAGAAAAACCAAAGAAAAACACACCCAACCCTACCTCTGAGCCCTAATACGTGGCTCCAGCCCTAAAAACCAACCCTACCTCTGAGCCCTAATTGGTGGCTCCAGCCCTAAAAACGAAAACACAACCCTACCTCTGAGCCCTAATTCACACACCAACCCTAACTCTACAACCCTAATCCACACCCCAACCCTAGCTCTGAACCCTAATAAACACCCCAACCCTAGCTCTGAACCCTAATAAACACCCCAACCCTAGCTCTGAACCCTAATAAACACCCCAACCCTAGCTCTGAACCCTAATAAACACCCCAACCCTAGCTCTGAACCCTAATAAACACCCCAACCCTAGCTCTGAACCCTAATAAACACCCCAACCCTAGCTCTCAACCCTAATAAACACCCCAACCCTACCTCTCAACCCTAATCCGGCAACCAGAACACTCAGATCAGACAGCATTCAACACCAAAAGGACTCAGATGACAGAGAACCAAAGAAAAAACAAAGAAAAAAGGAAGAAAAACCAAAGAAAAACACACCCAACCCTACCTCTGAGCCCTAATACGTGGCTCCAGCCCTAAAAACCAACCCTACCTCTGAGCCCTAATTGGTGGCTCCAGCCCTAAAAACGAAAACACAACCCTACCTCTGAGCCCTAATTCACACACCAACCCTAACTCTACAACCCTAATCCACACCCCAACCCTAGCTCTGAACCCTAATAAACACCCCAACCCTAGCTCTGAACCCTAATAAACACCCCAACCCTAGCTCTGAACCCTAATAAACACCCCAACCCTAGCTCTGAACCCTAATAAACACCCCAACCCTAGCTCTGAACCCTAATAAACACCCCAACCCTAGCTCTGAACCCTAATAAACACCCCAACCCTAGCTCTCAACCCTAATAAACACCCCAACCCTACCTCTCAACCCTAATCCGGCAACCAGAACACTCAGATCAGACAGCATTCAACACCAAAAGGACTCAGATGACAGAGAACCAAAGAAAAAACAAAGAAAAAAGGAAGAAAAACCAAAGAAAAACACACCCAACCCTACCTCTGAGCCCTAATACGTGGCTCCAGCCCTAAAAACCAACCCTACCTCTGAGCCCTAATTGGTGGCTCCAGCCCTAAAAACGAAAACACAACCCTACCTCTGAGCCCTAATTCACACACCAACCCTAACTCTACAACCCTAATCCACACCCCAACCCTAGCTCTGAACCCTAATAAACGGCCCAGCCCTAAACACCCCAACCCTAGCTCTGAACCCTAATAAACACCCCAACCCTAGCTCTGAACCCTAATAAACACCCCAACCCTAGCTCTGAACCCTAATAAACACCCCAACCCTAGCTCTGAACCCTAATAAACACCCCAACCCTAGCTCTGAACCCTAATAAACACCCCAACCCTAGCTCTCAACCCTAATAAACACCCCAACCCTACCTCTCAACCCTAATCCGGCAACCAGAACACTCAGATCAGACAGCATTCAACACCAAAAGGACTCAGATGACAGAGAACCAAAGAAAAAACAAAGAAAAAAGGAAGAAAAACCAAAGAAAAACACACCCAACCCTACCTCTGAGCCCTAATACGTGGCTCCAGCCCTAAAAACCAACCCTACCTCTGAGCCCTAATTGGTGGCTCCAGCCCTAAAAACGAAAACACAACCCTACCTCTGAGCCCTAATTCACACACCAACCCTAACTCTACAACCCTAATCCACACCCCAACCCTAGCTCTGAACCCTAATAAACACCCCAACCCTAGCTCTGAACCCTAATAAACACCCCAACCCTAGCTCTGAACCCTAATAAACACCCCAACCCTAGCTCTGAACCCTAATAAACACCCCAACCCTAGCTCTGAACCCTAATAAACACCCCAACCCTAGCTCTGAACCCTAATAAACACCCCAACCCTAGCTCTCAACCCTAATAAACACCCCAACCCTACCTCTCAACCCTAATCCGGCAACCAGAACACTCAGATCAGACAGCATTCAACACCAAAAGGACTCAGATGACAGAGAACCAAAGAAAAAACAAAGAAAAAAGGAAGAAAAACCAAAGAAAAACACACCCAACCCTACCTCTGAGCCCTAATACGTGGCTCCAGCCCTAAAAACCAACCCTACCTCTGAGCCCTAATTGGTGGCTCCAGCCCTAAAAACGAAAACACAACCCTACCTCTGAGCCCTAATTCACACACCAACCCTAACTCTACAACCCTAATCCACACCCCAACCCTAGCTCTGAACCCTAATAAACACCCCAACCCTAGCTCTGAACCCTAATAAACACCCCAACCCTAGCTCTGAACCCTAATAAACACCCCAACCCTAGCTCTGAACCCTAATAAACACCCCAACCCTAGCTCTGAACCCTAATAAACACCCCAACCCTAGCTCTGAACCCTAATAAACACCCCAACCCTAGCTCTCAACCCTAATAAACACCCCAACCCTACCTCTCAACCCTAATCCGGCAACCAGAACACTCAGATCAGACAGCATTCAACACCAAAAGGACTCAGATGACAGAGAACCAAAGAAAAAACAAAGAAAAAAGGAAGAAAAACCAAAGAAAAACACACCCAACCCTACCTCTGAGCCCTAATACGTGGCTCCAGCCCTAAAAACCAACCCTACCTCTGAGCCCTAATTGGTGGCTCCAGCCCTAAAAACGAAAACACAACCCTACCTCTGAGCCCTAATTCACACACCAACCCTAACTCTACAACCCTAATCCACACCCCAACCCTAGCTCTGAACCCTAATAAACACCCCAACCCTAGCTCTGAACCCTAATAAACACCCCAACCCTAGCTCTGAACCCTAATAAACACCCCAACCCTAGCTCTGAACCCTAATAAACACCCCAACCCTAGCTCTGAACCCTAATAAACACCCCAACCCTAGCTCTGAACCCTAATAAACACCCCAACCCTAGCTCTCAACCCTAATAAACACCCCAACCCTACCTCTCAACCCTAATCCGGCAACCAGAACACTCAGATCAGACAGCATTCAACACCAAAAGGACTCAGATGACAGAGAACCAAAGAAAAAACAAAGAAAAAAGGAAGAAAAACCAAAGAAAAACACACCCAACCCTACCTCTGAGCCCTAATACGTGGCTCCAGCCCTAAAAACCAACCCTACCTCTGAGCCCTAATTGGTGGCTCCAGCCCTAAAAACGAAAACACAACCCTACCTCTGAGCCCTAATTCACACACCAACCCTAACTCTACAACCCTAATCCACACCCCAACCCTAGCTCTGAACCCTAATAAACGGCCCCAGCCCTAATAAACACCCCAACCCTAGCTCTGAACCCTAATAAACACCCCAACCCTAGCTCTGAACCCTAATAAACACCCCAACCCTAGCTCTGAACCCTAATAAACACCCCAACCCTAGCTCTGAACCCTAATAAACACCCCAACCCTAGCTCTGAACCCTAATAAACACCCCAACCCTAGCTCTCAACCCTAATAAACACCCCAACCCTACCTCTCAACCCTAATCCGGCAACCAGAACACTCAGATCAGACAGCATTCAACACCAAAAGGACTCAGATGACAGAGAACCAAAGAAAAAACAAAGAAAAAAGGAAGAAAAACCAAAGAAAAACACACCCAACCCTACCTCTGAGCCCTAATACGTGGCTCCAGCCCTAAAAACCAACCCTACCTCTGAGCCCTAATTGGTGGCTCCAGCCCTAAAAACGAAAACACAACCCTACCTCTGAGCCCTAATTCACACACCAACCCTAACTCTACAACCCTAATCCACACCCCAACCCTAGCTCTGAACCCTAATAAACACCCCAACCCTAGCTCTGAACCCTAATAAACACCCCAACCCTAGCTCTGAACCCTAATAAACACCCCAACCCTAGCTCTGAACCCTAATAAACACCCCAACCCTAGCTCTGAACCCTAATAAACACCCCAACCCTAGCTCTGAACCCTAATAAACACCCCAACCCTAGCTCTCAACCCTAATAAACACCCCAACCCTACCTCTCAACCCTAATCCGGCAACCAGAACACTCAGATCAGACAGCATTCAACACCAAAAGGACTCAGATGACAGAGAACCAAAGAAAAAACAAAGAAAAAAGGAAGAAAAACCAAAGAAAAACACACCCAACCCTACCTCTGAGCCCTAATACGTGGCTCCAGCCCTAAAAACCAACCCTACCTCTGAGCCCTAATTGGTGGCTCCAGCCCTAAAAACGAAAACACAACCCTACCTCTGAGCCCTAATTCACACACCAACCCTAACTCTACAACCCTAATCCACACCCCAACCCTAGCTCTGAACCCTAATAAACACCCCAACCCTAGCTCTGAACCCTAATAAACACCCCAACCCTAGCTCTGAACCCTAATAAACACCCCAACCCTAGCTCTGAACCCTAATAAACACCCCAACCCTAGCTCTGAACCCTAATAAACACCCCAACCCTAGCTCTGAACCCTAATAAACACCCCAACCCTAGCTCTCAACCCTAATAAACACCCCAACCCTACCTCTCAACCCTAATCCGGCAACCAGAACACTCAGATCAGACAGCATTCAACACCAAAAGGACTCAGATGACAGAGAACCAAAGAAAAAACAAAGAAAAAAGGAAGAAAAACCAAAGAAAAACACACCCAACCCTACCTCTGAGCCCTAATACGTGGCTCCAGCCCTAAAAACCAACCCTACCTCTGAGCCCTAATTGGTGGCTCCAGCCCTAAAAACGAAAACACAACCCTACCTCTGAGCCCTAATTCACACACCAACCCTAACTCTACAACCCTAATCCACACCCCAACCCTAGCTCTGAACCCTAATAAACACCCCAACCCTAGCTCTGAACCCTAATAAACACCCCAACCCTAGCTCTGAACCCTAATAAACACCCCAACCCTAGCTCTGAACCCTAATAAACACCCCAACCCTAGCTCTGAACCCTAATAAACACCCCAACCCTAGCTCTGAACCCTAATAAACACCCCAACCCTAGCTCTCAACCCTAATAAACACCCCAACCCTACCTCTCAACCCTAATCCGGCAACCAGAACACTCAGATCAGACAGCATTCAACACCAAAAGGACTCAGATGACAGAGAACCAAAGAAAAAACAAAGAAAAAAGGAAGAAAAACCAAAGAAAAACACACCCAACCCTACCTCTGAGCCCTAATACGTGGCTCCAGCCCTAAAAACCAACCCTACCTCTGAGCCCTAATTGGTGGCTCCAGCCCTAAAAACGAAAACACAACCCTACCTCTGAGCCCTAATTCACACACCAACCCTAACTCTACAACCCTAATCCACACCCCAACCCTAGCTCTGAACCCTAATAAACGGCCCAGCCCTAATAAACACCCCAACCC
Source organism: Pleurodeles waltl (assembly GCF_031143425.1). Lineage (NCBI taxonomy): Eukaryota > Metazoa > Chordata > Amphibia > Caudata > Salamandridae > Pleurodeles > Pleurodeles waltl. The sequence continues at coordinate 34,665 of NW_027150298.1, forward strand.
TAGCTCTGAACCCTAATAAACACCCCAACCCTAGCTCTGAACCCTAATAAACACCCCAACCCTAGCTCTGAACCCTAATAAACACCCCAACCCTAGCTCTGAACCCTAATAAACACCCCAACCCTAGCTCTGAACCCTAATAAACACCCCAACCCTAGCTCTCAACCCTAATAAACACCCCAACCCTACCTCTCAACCCTAATCCGGCAACCAGAACACTCAGATCAGACAGCATTCAACACCAAAAGGACTCAGATGACAGAGAACCAAAGAAAAAACAAAGAAAAAAGGAAGAAAAACCAAAGAAAAACACACCCAACCCTACCTCTGAGCCCTAATACGTGGCTCCAGCCCTAAAAACCAACCCTACCTCTGAGCCCTAATTGGTGGCTCCAGCCCTAAAAACGAAAACACAACCCTACCTCTGAGCCCTAATTCACACACCAACCCTAACTCTACAACCCTAATCCACACCCCAACCCTAGCTCTGAACCCTAATAAACACCCCAACCCTAGCTCTGAACCCTAATAAACACCCCAACCCTAGCTCTGAACCCTAATAAACACCCCAACCCTAGCTCTGAACCCTAATAAACACCCCAACCCTAGCTCTGAACCCTAATAAACACCCCAACCCTAGCTCTGAACCCTAATAAACACCCCAACCCTAGCTCTCAACCCTAATAAACACCCCAACCCTACCTCTCAACCCTAATCCGGCAACCAGAACACTCAGATCAGACAGCATTCAACACCAAAAGGACTCAGATGACAGAGAACCAAAGAAAAAACAAAGAAAAAAGGAAGAAAAACCAAAGAAAAACACACCCAACCCTACCTCTGAGCCCTAATACGTGGCTCCAGCCCTAAAAACCAACCCTACCTCTGAGCCCTAATTGGTGGCTCCAGCCCTAAAAACGAAAACACAACCCTACCTCTGAGCCCTAATTCACACACCAACCCTAACTCTACAACCCTAATCCACACCCCAACCCTAGCTCTGAACCCTAATAAACACCCCAACCCTAGCTCTGAACCCTAATAAACACCCCAACCCTAGCTCTGAACCCTAATAAACACCCCAACCCTAGCTCTGAACCCTAATAAACACCCCAACCCTAGCTCTGAACCCTAATAAACACCCCAACCCTAGCTCTGAACCCTAATAAACACCCCAACCCTAGCTCTCAACCCTAATAAACACCCCAACCCTACCTCTCAACCCTAATCCGGCAACCAGAACACTCAGATCAGACAGCATTCAACACCAAAAGGACTCAGATGACAGAGAACCAAAGAAAAAACAAAGAAAAAAGGAAGAAAAACCAAAGAAAAACACACCCAACCCTACCTCTGAGCCCTAATACGTGGCTCCAGCCCTAAAAACCAACCCTACCTCTGAGCCCTAATTGGTGGCTCCAGCCCTAAAAACGAAAACACAACCCTACCTCTGAGCCCTAATTCACACACCAACCCTAACTCTACAACCCTAATCCACACCCCAACCCTAGCTCTGAACCCTAATAAACACCCCAACCCTAGCTCTGAACCCTAATAAACACCCCAACCCTAGCTCTGAACCCTAATAAACACCCCAACCCTAGCTCTGAACCCTAATAAACACCCCAACCCTAGCTCTGAACCCTAATAAACACCCCAACCCTAGCTCTGAACCCTAATAAACACCCCAACCCTAGCTCTCAACCCTAATAAACACCCCAACCCTACCTCTCAACCCTAATCCGGCAACCAGAACACTCAGATCAGACAGCATTCAACACCAAAAGGACTCAGATGACAGAGAACCAAAGAAAAAACAAAGAAAAAAGGAAGAAAAACCAAAGAAAAACACACCCAACCCTACCTCTGAGCCCTAATACGTGGCTCCAGCCCTAAAAACCAACCCTACCTCTGAGCCCTAATTGGTGGCTCCAGCCCTAAAAACGAAAACACAACCCTACCTCTGAGCCCTAATTCACACACCAACCCTAACTCTACAACCCTAATCCACACCCCAACCCTAGCTCTGAACCCTAATAAACGGCCCCAGCCTAATAAACACCCCAACCCTAGCTCTGAACCCTAATAAACACCCCAACCCTAGCTCTGAACCCTAATAAACACCCCAACCCTAGCTCTGAACCCTAATAAACACCCCAACCCTAGCTCTGAACCCTAATAAACACCCCAACCCTAGCTCTGAACCCTAATAAACACCCCAACCCTAGCTCTCAACCCTAATAAACACCCCAACCCTACCTCTCAACCCTAATCCGGCAACCAGAACACTCAGATCAGACAGCATTCAACACCAAAAGGACTCAGATGACAGAGAACCAAAGAAAAAACAAAGAAAAAAGGAAGAAAAACCAAAGAAAAACACACCCAACCCTACCTCTGAGCCCTAATACGTGGCTCCAGCCCTAAAAACCAACCCTACCTCTGAGCCCTAATTGGTGGCTCCAGCCCTAAAAACGAAAACACAACCCTACCTCTGAGCCCTAATTCACACACCAACCCTAACTCTACAACCCTAATCCACACCCCAACCCTAGCTCTGAACCCTAATAAACACCCCAACCCTAGCTCTGAACCCTAATAAACACCCCAACCCTAGCTCTGAACCCTAATAAACACCCCAACCCTAGCTCTGAACCCTAATAAACACCCCAACCCTAGCTCTGAACCCTAATAAACACCCCAACCCTAGCTCTGAACCCTAATAAACACCCCAACCCTAGCTCTCAACCCTAATAAACACCCCAACCCTACCTCTCAACCCTAATCCGGCAACCAGAACACTCAGATCAGACAGCATTCAACACCAAAAGGACTCAGATGACAGAGAACCAAAGAAAAAACAAAGAAAAAAGGAAGAAAAACCAAAGAAAAACACACCCAACCCTACCTCTGAGCCCTAATACGTGGCTCCAGCCCTAAAAACCAACCCTACCTCTGAGCCCTAATTGGTGGCTCCAGCCCTAAAAACGAAAACACAACCCTACCTCTGAGCCCTAATTCACACACCAACCCTAACTCTACAACCCTAATCCACACCCCAACCCTAGCTCTGAACCCTAATAAACACCCCAACCCTAGCTCTGAACCCTAATAAACACCCCAACCCTAGCTCTGAACCCTAATAAACACCCCAACCCTAGCTCTGAACCCTAATAAACACCCCAACCCTAGCTCTGAACCCTAATAAACACCCCAACCCTAGCTCTGAACCCTAATAAACACCCCAACCCTAGCTCTCAACCCTAATAAACACCCCAACCCTACCTCTCAACCCTAATCCGGCAACCAGAACACTCAGATCAGACAGCATTCAACACCAAAAGGACTCAGATGACAGAGAACCAAAGAAAAAACAAAGAAAAAAGGAAGAAAAACCAAAGAAAAACACACCCAACCCTACCTCTGAGCCCTAATACGTGGCTCCAGCCCTAAAAACCAACCCTACCTCTGAGCCCTAATTGGTGGCTCCAGCCCTAAAAACGAAAACACAACCCTACCTCTGAGCCCTAATTCACACACCAACCCTAACTCTACAACCCTAATCCACACCCCAACCCTAGCTCTGAACCCTAATAAACACCCCAACCCTAGCTCTGAACCCTAATAAACACCCCAACCCTAGCTCTGAACCCTAATAAACACCCCAACCCTAGCTCTGAACCCTAATAAACACCCCAACCCTAGCTCTGAACCCTAATAAACACCCCAACCCTAGCTCTGAACCCTAATAAACACCCCAACCCTAGCTCTCAACCCTAATAAACACCCCAACCCTACCTCTCAACCCTAATCCGGCAACCAGAACACTCAGATCAGACAGCATTCAACACCAAAAGGACTCAGATGACAGAGAACCAAAGAAAAAACAAAGAAAAAAGGAAGAAAAACCAAAGAAAAACACACCCAACCCTACCTCTGAGCCCTAATACGTGGCTCCAGCCCTAAAAACCAACCCTACCTCTGAGCCCTAATTGGTGGCTCCAGCCCTAAAAACGAAAACACAACCCTACCTCTGAGCCCTAATTCACACACCAACCCTAACTCTACAACCCTAATCCACACCCCAACCCTAGCTCTGAACCCTAATAAACGCCCCACCCTAATAAACACCCCAACCCTAGCTCTGAACCCTAATAAACACCCCAACCCTAGCTCTGAACCCTAATAAACACCCCAACCCTAGCTCTGAACCCTAATAAACACCCCAACCCTAGCTCTGAACCCTAATAAACACCCCAACCCTAGCTCTGAACCCTAATAAACACCCCAACCCTAGCTCTCAACCCTAATAAACACCCCAACCCTACCTCTCAACCCTAATCCGGCAACCAGAACACTCAGATCAGACAGCATTCAACACCAAAAGGACTCAGATGACAGAGAACCAAAGAAAAAACAAAGAAAAAAGGAAGAAAAACCAAAGAAAAACACACCCAACCCTACCTCTGAGCCCTAATACGTGGCTCCAGCCCTAAAAACCAACCCTACCTCTGAGCCCTAATTGGTGGCTCCAGCCCTAAAAACGAAAACACAACCCTACCTCTGAGCCCTAATTCACACACCAACCCTAACTCTACAACCCTAATCCACACCCCAACCCTAGCTCTGAACCCTAATAAACACCCCAACCCTAGCTCTGAACCCTAATAAACACCCCAACCCTAGCTCTGAACCCTAATAAACACCCCAACCCTAGCTCTGAACCCTAATAAACACCCCAACCCTAGCTCTGAACCCTAATAAACACCCCAACCCTAGCTCTGAACCCTAATAAACACCCCAACCCTAGCTCTCAACCCTAATAAACACCCCAACCCTACCTCTCAACCCTAATCCGGCAACCAGAACACTCAGATCAGACAGCATTCAACACCAAAAGGACTCAGATGACAGAGAACCAAAGAAAAAACAAAGAAAAAAGGAAGAAAAACCAAAGAAAAACACACCCAACCCTACCTCTGAGCCCTAATACGTGGCTCCAGCCCTAAAAACCAACCCTACCTCTGAGCCCTAATTGGTGGCTCCAGCCCTAAAAACGAAAACACAACCCTACCTCTGAGCCCTAATTCACACACCAACCCTAACTCTACAACCCTAATCCACACCCCAACCCTAGCTCTGAACCCTAATAAACACCCCAACCCTAGCTCTGAACCCTAATAAACACCCCAACCCTAGCTCTGAACCCTAATAAACACCCCAACCCTAGCTCTGAACCCTAATAAACACCCCAACCCTAGCTCTGAACCCTAATAAACACCCCAACCCTAGCTCTGAACCCTAATAAACACCCCAACCCTAGCTCTCAACCCTAATAAACACCCCAACCCTACCTCTCAACCCTAATCCGGCAACCAGAACACTCAGATCAGACAGCATTCAACACCAAAAGGACTCAGATGACAGAGAACCAAAGAAAAAACAAAGAAAAAAGGAAGAAAAACCAAAGAAAAACACACCCAACCCTACCTCTGAGCCCTAATACGTGGCTCCAGCCCTAAAAACCAACCCTACCTCTGAGCCCTAATTGGTGGCTCCAGCCCTAAAAACGAAAACACAACCCTACCTCTGAGCCCTAATTCACACACCAACCCTAACTCTACAACCCTAATCCACACCCCAACCCTAGCTCTGAACCCTAATAAACACCCCAACCCTAGCTCTGAACCCTAATAAACACCCCAACCCTAGCTCTGAACCCTAATAAACACCCCAACCCTAGCTCTGAACCCTAATAAACACCCCAACCCTAGCTCTGAACCCTAATAAACACCCCAACCCTAGCTCTGAACCCTAATAAACACCCCAACCCTAGCTCTCAACCCTAATAAACACCCCAACCCTACCTCTCAACCCTAATCCGGCAACCAGAACACTCAGATCAGACAGCATTCAACACCAAAAGGACTCAGATGACAGAGAACCAAAGAAAAAACAAAGAAAAAAGGAAGAAAAACCAAAGAAAAACACACCCAACCCTACCTCTGAGCCCTAATACGTGGCTCCAGCCCTAAAAACCAACCCTACCTCTGAGCCCTAATTGGTGGCTCCAGCCCTAAAAACGAAAACACAACCCTACCTCTGAGCCCTAATTCACACACCAACCCTAACTCTACAACCCTAATCCACACCCCAACCCTAGCTCTGAACCCTAATAAACGCCCAGCCCTAATAAACACCCCAACCCTAGCTCTGAACCCTAATAAACACCCCAACCCTAGCTCTGAACCCTAATAAACACCCCAACCCTAGCTCTGAACCCTAATAAACACCCCAACCCTAGCTCTGAACCCTAATAAACACCCCAACCCTAGCTCTGAACCCTAATAAACACCCCAACCCTAGCTCTCAACCCTAATAAACACCCCAACCCTACCTCTCAACCCTAATCCGGCAACCAGAACACTCAGATCAGACAGCATTCAACACCAAAAGGACTCAGATGACAGAGAACCAAAGAAAAAACAAAGAAAAAAGGAAGAAAAACCAAAGAAAAACACACCCAACCCTACCTCTGAGCCCTAATACGTGGCTCCAGCCCTAAAAACCAACCCTACCTCTGAGCCCTAATTGGTGGCTCCAGCCCTAAAAACGAAAACACAACCCTACCTCTGAGCCCTAATTCACACACCAACCCTAACTCTACAACCCTAATCCACACCCCAACCCTAGCTCTGAACCCTAATAAACACCCCAACCCTAGCTCTGAACCCTAATAAACACCCCAACCCTAGCTCTGAACCCTAATAAACACCCCAACCCTAGCTCTGAACCCTAATAAACACCCCAACCCTAGCTCTGAACCCTAATAAACACCCCAACCCTAGCTCTGAACCCTAATAAACACCCCAACCCTAGCTCTCAACCCTAATAAACACCCCAACCCTACCTCTCAACCCTAATCCGGCAACCAGAACACTCAGATCAGACAGCATTCAACACCAAAAGGACT
>NW_027150299.1:0-41497 GCF_031143425.1 Pleurodeles waltl
AGGGAAACCTACCAAACCTGTGCATTTCTGAAAACTAGAGACCTAGGGGAATCCAAGATGGGGTGACTTGTGGGGCTCGGACCAGGTTCTGTTACCCAGAATCCTTTGCAAACCTCAAAATTTGGCTAAAAAAACACATGTTCCTCACATTTCTGTGGCAGAAAGTTCTGGAATCTGAGAGGAGCCACAAATTTCCTTTCACCCAGCGTTCCCCCAAGTCTCCTGATAAAAATGATACCTCACTTGTGTGGGTAGGCCTAGTGCCCGCGACAGGAAACGCCCCAAAGCGCAACGTGGACACATCCAATTTTTTGAAAGAAAACAGAGGTGTTTTTTGCAAAGTGCCTACCTGTAGATTTTGGCCTCTAGCTCAGCCGGCACCTAGGGAAACTTACCAAACCTGTGCATTTCAGAAAACTAGAGACCTAGGGGAATCCAAGATGGGGTGACTTGTGGGGCTCGGAGCAGGTTCTGTTACCCAAAATCCTTTGCAAACCTCAAAATTTGGCTAAAAAAACACATGTTCCTCACATTTCTGTGGCAGAAAGTTCTGGCATCTGAGAGGAGCCACAAATTTCCTTCCACCCAGCGTTCCCCCAAGTCTCCCGATAAAAATGATACCTCACTTGTGTAGGTAGGCCTGGCACCCGCTACAAGAAACGCCCCAAAGCGCAACGTGGACACATCCAAATTTTTGAAAGAAAACAGAGGTGTTTTTTGCAAAGTGCCTACCTGTAGATTTTGGCCTCTAGCTCAGCCGGCACCTAGGGAAACCTACCAAACCTGTGCATTTCTGAAAACTAGAGACCTAGGGGAATCCAAGATGGGGTGACTTGTGGGGCTCGGACCAGGTTCTGTTACCCAAAATCCTTTGCAAACCTCAAAATTTGGCTAAAAAAACAGATGTTCCTCACATTTCTGTGGCAGAAAGTTCTGATATCTGAGAGGAGCCACAAATATCCTTCCACCCAGCGTTCCCCCAAGTCTCCCGATAAAAATGATACCTCACTTGTGTGGGTAGGCCTAGCGCCCGCGACAGGAAACGCCCCAAAGTGCAACGTGGACACATCCAATTTTTTGAAAGAAAACAGAGGTGTTTTTTGCAAAGTGCCTACCTGTAGATTTTGGCCTCTAGCTCAGCCGGCACCTACGGAAACCTACCAAACCTGTGCATTTCTGAAAACTAGAGACCTAGGAGAATACAAGATGGGGTGACTTGTGGGGCTCGGACCATGTTCTGTTACCCAGAATCCTTTGCAAACCTCAAAATTTGGCTAAAAAAACACATGTTCCTCACATTTCTGTGGCAGAAAGTTCTGGAATCTGAGAGCAGCCACAAATTTCCTTCCACCCAGCGTTCCCCCTAGTCTCCCGATAAAAATGATACCTCACTTGTGTGGGTAGGCTTGGCGCCCGCGACAGGATACGCCCCAAAGCGCAACGTGGACACATCCACATTTTTGAAAGAAAACAGAGGTGTTTTTTGCAAAGTGCCTACCTGTAGATTTTAGCCTCTAGCTCAGCCGGCACCTAGGGAAACCTACCAAACCTGTGCATTTCTGAAAACTAGAGACCTAGGGGAATCCAAGATGGGGTGACGTGGGGCTCGGACCAGGTTCTGTTACCCAAAATCCTTTGCAAACCTCAAAATTTGGCTAAAAAAACAGATGTTCCTCACATTTCTGTGGCAGAAAGTTCTGATATCTGAGAGGAGCCACAAATATCCTTCCACCCAGCGTTCCCCCAAGTCTCCCGATAAAAATGATACCTCACTTGTGTGGGTAGGCCTAGCGCCCGCGACAGGAAACGCCCCAAAGCGCAACGTGGACACATCCAATTTTTTGAAAGAAAACAGAGGTGTTTTTTGCAAAGTGCCTACCTGTAGATTTTGGCCTCTAGCTCAGCCGTCACCTACGGAAACCTACCAAACCTGTGCATTTCTGAAAACTAGAGACCTAGGAGAATACAAGATGGGGTGACTTGTGGGGCTCGGACCAGGTTCTGTTACCCAGAATCCTTTGCAAACCTCAAAATTTGGCTAAAAAAACACATGTTCCTCACATTTCTGTGGCAGAAAGTTCTGGAATCTGAGAGCAGCCACAAATTTCCTTCCACCCAGCGTTCCCCCTAGTCTCCCGATAAAAATGATACCTCACTTGTGTGGGTAGGCCTAGCGCCCGCGACAGGAAACGCCCCAAAGCGCAACGTGGACACATCCAATTTTTTTAAAGAAAACAGAGGTGTTTTTTGCAAAGTGCCTACCTGTAGATTTTGGCCTCTAGCTCAGCCGGCACCTAGGGAAACTTACCAAACCTGTGCATTTCAGAAAACTAGAGACCTAGGGGAATCCAAGATGGGGTGACTTGTGGGGCTCGGAGCAGGTTCTGTTACACCAAATCCTTTGCAAACCTCAAAATTTGGCTAAAAAAACACATGTTCCTCACATTTCTGTGGCAGAAAGTTCTGGAATCTGAGAGGAGCCACAAATATCCTTCCACCCAGCGTTCCCCCAAGTCTCCCGATAAAAATGATACCTCACTTGTGTGGGTAGGCCTAGCGCCCGCGACAGGAAACGCCCCAAAGCGCAACGTGGACACATCCAATTTTTTGAAAGAAAACAGAGGTGTTTTTTGCAAAGTGCCTACCTGTAGATTTTGGCCTCTAGCTCAGCCGGCACCTAGGGAAACCTACCAAACCTGTGCATTTCAGAAAACTAGAGACTTAGGGGAATCCAAGATGGGGAGACTTGTTAGGCTCGGACCAGGTTCTGTTACCCAGAATCCTTTGCAAACCTCAAAATTTGGCTAAAAAAACACATGTTCCTCACATTTCTGTGGCAGAAAGTTCTGGAATCTGAGAGGAGCCACAAATTTCCTTTCACCCAGCGTTCACCCAAGTCTCCTGATAAAAATGATACCTCACTTGTGTGGGTAGGCCTAGTGCCCGCGACAGGAAACGCCCCAAAGCGCGACGTGGACACATCCAATTTTTTGAAAGAAAACAGAGGTGTTTTTTGCAAAGTGCCTACCTGTAGATTTTGGCCTCTAGCTCAGCTGGCACCTAGGGAAACCTACCAAACCTGTGCATTTCTGAAAACTAGAGACCTAGGGGAATCCAAGATGGGGTGACTTGTGGGGCTCGGACCAGGTTCTGTTACCCAGAATCCTTTGCAAACCTCAAAATTTGGCTAAAAAAACACATGTTCCTCACATTTCTGTGGCAGAAAGTTCTGGAATCTGAGAGGAGCCACAAATTTCCTTTCACCCAGCGTTCCCCCAAGTCTCCTGATAAAAATGATACCTCACTTGTGTGGGTAGGCCTAGTGCCCGCGACAGGAAACGCCCCAAAGCGCAACGTGGACACATCCAATTTTTTTAAAGAAAACAGAGGTGTTTTTTGCAAAGTGCCTACCTGTAGATTTTGGCCTCTAGCTCAGCCGGCACCTAGGGAAACCTACCAAACCTGTGCATTTCTGAAAACTAGAGACCTAGGGGAATCCAAGATGGGGTGACTTGTGGGGCTCGGACCAGGTTCTGTTACCCAGAATCCTTTGCAAACCTCAAAATTTGGCTAGAAAAACACATGTTCCTCACATTTCTGTGGCAGAAAGTTCTGGAATCTGAGAGGAGCCACAAATTTCCTTCCACCCAGTGTTCCCCCAAGTCTCCCGATAAAAATGATACCTCACTTGTGTAGGTAGGCCTGGCACCCGCGACAAGAAACGCCCCAAAGCGCAACGTGGACACATCCAAATTTTTGAAAGAAAACAGAGGTGTTTTTTGCAAAGTGCCTACCTGTAGATTTTAGCCTCTAGCTCAGCCGGCACCTAGGGAAACCTACCAAACCTGTGCATTTCAGAAAACTAGAGACCTAGGGGAATCCAAGATGGGGTGACGTGGGGCTCGGATCAGGTTCTGTTACCCAGAATCCTTTGCAAACCTCAAAATTTGGCTAAAAAAACACATGTTCCTCACATTTCTGTGGCAGAAAGTTCTGGAATCTGAGAGGAGCCACAAATTTCCTTTCACCCAGCGTTCCCCCAAGTCTCCTGATAAAAATGATACCTCACTTGTGTGTGTAGGCATAGTGCCCGCGACAGGAAACGCCCCAAAGCGCAACGTGGACACATCCAATTTTTTGAAAGAAAACAGAGGTGTTTTTTGCAAAGTGCCTACCTGTAGATTTTGGCCTCTAGCTCAGCCGGCACCTAGGGAAACTTACCAAACCTGTGCATTTCAGAAAACTAGAGACCTAGGGGAATCCAAGATGGGGTGACTTGTGGGGCTCGGAGCAGGTTCTGTTACCCAAAATCCTTTGCAAACCTCAAAATTTGGCTAAAAAAACACATGTTCCTCACATTTCTGTGGCAGAAAGTTCTGGAATCTGAGAGGAGCCACAAATATCCTTCCACCCAGCGTTCCCCCAAGTCTCCCGATAAAAATGATACCTCACTTGTGTGGGTAGGCCTAGCGCCCGCGACAGGAAACGCCCCAAAGCGCAACGTGGACACATCCAATTTTTTGAAAGAAAACAGAGGTGTTTTTTGCAAAGTGCCTACCTGTAGATTTTGGCCTCTAGCTCAGCTGGCACCTAGGGAAACTTACCAAACCTGTGCATTTCTGAAAACTAGTGACCTAGGGGAATCCAAGATGGGGTGACTTGTGGGTACTCGGAGCAGGTTCTGTTACCCAAAATCCTTTGCAAACCTCAAAATTTGGCTAAAAAAACACATGTTCCTCACATTTCTGTGGCAGAAAGTTCTGGAATCTGAGAGGAGCCACAAATATCCTTCCACCCAGCGTTCCCCCAAGTCTCCCGATAAAAATGATACCTCACTTGTGTGGGTAGGCCTAGCACCCGCGACAGGAAACGCCCCAAAGCGCAACGTGGACACATCCAATTTTTTTAAAGAAAACAGAGGTGTTTTTTGCAAAGTGCCTACCTGTAGATTTTGGCCTCTAGCTCAGCCGGCACCTAGGGAAACCTACCAAACCTGTGCATTTCAGAAAACTAGAGACCTAGGGGAATCCAAGATGGGGTGACGTGGGGCTCGGACCAGGTTCTGTTACCCAGAATCCTTTGCAAACCTCAAAATTTGGCTAAAAAAACACATGTTCCTCACATTTCTGTGGCAGAAAGTTCTGGAATCTGAGAGGAGCCACAAATATCCTTCCACCCAGCGTTCCCCCAAGTCTCGACAGGAAACGCCCCAAAGCGCAACGTGGACACATCCAATTTTTTGAAAGAAAACAGAGGTGTTTTTTCCAAAGTGCCTACCTGTAGATTTTGGCCTCTAGCTCAGCCGGCACCTAGGGAAACCTACCAAACCTGTGCATTTCAGAAAACTAGAGACTTAGGGGAATCCAAGATGGGGTGACTTGTGGGGCTCGGACCAGGTTCTGTTACCCAGAATCCTTTGCAAACCTCAAAATTTGGCTAAAAAAACACATGTTCCTCACATTTCTGTGGCAGAAAGTTCTGGAATCTGAGAGGAGCCACAAATTTCCTTTCACCCAGCGTTCCCCCAAGTCTCCTGATAACAATGATACCTCACTTGTGTGGGTAGGCCTAGTGCCCGCGACAGGAAACGCCCCAAAGCGCAACGTGGACACATCCAATTTTTTGAAAGAAAACAGAGGTGTTTTTTGCAAAGTGCCTACCTGTAGATTTTGGCCTCTAGCTCAGCCGGCACCTAGGGAAACTTACCAAACCTGTGCATTTCAGAAAACTAGAGACCTAGGGGAATCCAAGATGGGGTGACTTGTGGGGCTTGGAGCAGGTTCTGTTACCCAAAATCCTTTGCAAACCTCAAAATTTGGCTAAAAAAACACATGTTCCTCACATTTCTGTGGCAGAAAGTTCTGGAATCTGAGAGGAGCCACAAATATCCTTCCACCCAGCGTTCCCCCAAGTCTCCCGATAAAAATGATACCTCACTTGTGTGGGTAGGCCTAGCGCCCGCGACAGGAAACGCCCCAAAGCGCAACGTGGACACATCCAATTTTTTGAAAGAAAACAGAGGTGTTTTTTGCAAAGCGCCTACCTGTAGATTTTGGCCTCTAGCTCAGCCGGCACCTAGGGAAACCTACCAAACCTGTGCATTTCAGAAAACTAGAGACTTAGGGGAATCCAAGACGGGGTGACTTGTGGGGCTCGGACCAGGTTCTGTTACCCAGAATCCTTTGCAAACCTCAAAATTTGGCTAAAAAAACACATGTTCCTCACATTTCTGTGGCAGAAAGTTCTGGAATCTGAGAGGAGCCACAAATTTCCTTCCACCCAGCGTTCCCCCAAGTCTCCCGATAAAAATTATACCTCACTTGTGTAGGTAGGCCTGGCACCCGCGACAAGAAACGCCCCAAAGCGCAACGTGGACACATCCACATTTTTTAAAGAAAACAGAGGTGTTTTTTGCAAAGTGCCTACCTGTAGATTTTAGCCTCTAGCTCAGCCGGCACCTAGGGAAACCTACCAAACCTGTGCATTTCAGAAAACTAGAGACCTAGGGGAATCCAAGATGGGGTGACGTGGGGCTCGGATCAGGTTCTGTTACCCAGAATCCTTTGCAAACCTCAAAATTTGGCTAAAAAAACACATGTTCCTCACATTTCTGTGGCAGAAAGTTCTGGAATCTGAGAGGAGCCACAAATTTCCTATCACCCAGCGTTCCCCCAAGTCTCCTGATAAAAATGATACCTCACTTGTGTGGGTAGGCATAGTGCCCGCGACAGGAAACGCCCCAAAGCGCAACGTGGACACATCCAATTTTTTGAAAGAAAACAGAGGTGTTTTTTGCAAAGTGCCTACCTGTAGATTTTAGCCTCTAGCTCAGCCGGCACCTAAGGAAACCTACCAAACCTCTGCATTTCAGAAAACTAGAGACCTAGGGGAATCCAAGATGGGGTGACGTGGGGCTCGGACCAGGTTCTGTTACCCAGAATCCTTTGCAAACCTCAAAATTTGGCTAAAAAAACACATGTTCCTCACATTTCTGTGGCAGAAAGTTCTGGAATCTGAGAGGAGCCACAAATTTCCTTTCACCCAGCGTTCCCCCAGGTCTCCTGATAAAAATGATACCTCACTTGTGTGGGTAGGCATAGTGCCCGCGACAGGAAACGCCCCAAAGCGCAACGTGGACACATCCAATTTTTTGAAAGAAAACAGAGGTGTTTTTTGCAAAGTGCCTACTTGTAGATTTTGGCCTCTAGCTCAGCCGGCACCTAGGGAAACTTACCAAACCTGTGCATTTCAGAAAACTAGAGACCTAGGGGAATCCAAGATGGGGTGACTTGTGGGGCTCGGAGCAGGTTCTGTTACCCAAAATGCTTTGCAAACCTCAAAATTTGGCTAAAAAAACACATGTTCCTCACATTTCTGTGGCAGAAAGTTCTGGAATCTGAGAGGAGCCACAAATATCCTTCCACCCAGCGTTCCCCCAAGTCTCGACAGGAAACGCCCCAAAGCGCAACGTGGACACATCCAATTTTTTGAAAGAAAACAGAGGTGTTTTTTGCAAAGTGCCTACCTGTAGATTTTGGCCTCTAGCTCAGCCGGCACCTAGGGAAACCTACCAAACCTGTGCATTTCAGAAAACTAGAGACTTAGGGGAATCCAAGATGGGGTGACTTGTGGGGCTCGGACCAGGTTCTGTTACCCAGAATCCTTTGCAAACCTCAAAATTTGGCTAAAAAAACACATGTTCCTCACATTTCTGTGGCAGAAAGTTCTGGAATCTGAGAGGAGCCACAAATTTCCTTTCACCCAGCGTTCCCCCAAGTCTCCTGATAACAATGATACCTCACTTGTGTGGGTAGGCCTAGTGCCCGCGACAGGAAACGCCCCAAAGCGCGACGTGGACACATCCAATTTTTTGAAAGAAAACAGAGGTGTTTTTTGCAAAGTGCCTACCTGTAGATTTTGGCCTCTAGCTCAGCTGGCACCTAGGGAAACCTACCAAACCTGTGCATTTCTGAAAACTAGAGACCTAGGGGAATCCAAGATGGGGTGACTTGTGGGGCTCCGATCAGGTTCTGTTACCCAGAATCCTTTGCAAACCTCAAAATTTGGCTAAAAAAACACATGTTCCTCACATTTCTGTGGCAGAAAGTTCTGGAATCTGAGAGGAGCCACAATTTTCCTTCCACTCAGCGTTCCCCCAAGTCTCCCGATAAAAATGATACCTCACTTGTGTGGGTAGACCTAGCGCCCGCGACAGTAAACGCCCCAAAGCGCAACGTGGACACATCCACATTTTTGAAAGAAAACAGAGGTGTTTTTTGCAAAGTGCCTACCTGTAGATTTTGGCCTCTAGCTCAGCCGGCACCTAGGGAAACCTACCAAACCTGTGCATTTCTGAAAACTAGAGACCTAGGGGAATCCAAGATGGGGTGACTTGTGGGGCTCGGACCAGGTTCTGTTACCCAGAATCCTTTGCAAACCTCAAAATTTGGCTAAAAAAAAGATGTTCCTCACATTTCTGTGGCAGAAAGTTCTGGAATCTGAGAGGAGCCACAAATTTCCTTCCACCCAGCGTTCCCCCAAGTCTCCCGATAAAAATGATACCTCACTTGTGTGAGTAGGCCTAGCGCCCGCGACAGGAAACGCCCCAAAGCGCAACGTGAACACATCCAATTTTTTTAAAGAAAACAGAGGTGTTTTTTGCAAAGTGCCTAACTGTAGATTTTGGCCTCTAGCTCAGCTGGCACCTAGGGAAACCTACCAAACCCGTGCATTTCTGAAAACTAGAGACCTAGGGGAATCCAAGATGGGGTGACTTGTGGGGCTCGGACCAGGTTCTGTTACCCAGAATCCTTTGCAAACCTCAAAATTTGGCTAAAAAAACACATGTTCCTCAGATTTCTGTGGCAGAAAGTTCTGGAATCTGAGAGGAGACACAAATTTCCTTCCACCCAGCGTTCCCTCAAGTCTCCCGATAAAAATGATACCTCACTTGTGTGGGTAGGCCGAGCGCCCGTGACAGCAAACGCCCCAAAGCGCAACGTGGACACATCCAATTTTTTGAAAGAAAACAGAGGTGTTTTTTGTAAAGTGCCTACCTGTAGATTTTGGCCTCTAGCTCAGCCGGCACCTAGGGAAACTTACCAAACCTGTGCATTTCTGAAAACTAGTGACCTAGGGGAATCCAAGATGGGGTGACTTGTGGGTACTCGGAGCAGGTTCTGTTACCCAAAATCCTTTGCAAACCTCAAAATTTGGCTAAAAAAACACATGTTCCTCACATTTCTGTGGCAGAAAGTTCTGGAATCTGAGAGGAGCCACAAATATCCTTCCACCCAGCGTTCCCCCAAGTCTCCTGATAACAATGATACCTCACTTGTGTGGGTAGGCCTAGTGCCCGCGACAGGAAACGCCCCAAAGCGCGACGTGGACACATCCAATTTTTTTAAAGAAAACAGAGGTGTTTTTTGCAAAGTGCCTACCTGTAGATTTTGGCCTCTAGCTCAGCTGGCACCTAGGGAATCCTACCAAACCTGTGCATTTCTGAAAACTAGTGACCTAGGGGAATCCAAGATGGGGTGACTTGTGGGTACTCGGAGCAGTTTCTGTTACCCAAAATCCTTTGCAAACCTCAAAATTTGGCTAAAAAAACACATGTTCCTCACATTTCTGTGGCAGAAAGTTCTGGAATCTGAGAGGAGCCACAAATATCCTTCCACCCAGCATTCCCCCAAGTCTCCTGATAACAATGATACCTCACTTGTGTGGGTAGGCCTAGTGCCCGCGACAGGAAACGCCCTAAAGCGCGACGTGGACACATCCAATTTTTTTAAAGAAAACAGAGGTGTTTTTTACAAAGTGCCTACCTGTAGATTTTGGCCTCTAGCTCAGCTGGCACCTAGGGAAACCTACCAAACCTGTGCATTTCTGAAAACTAGAGACCTAGGGGAATCCAAGATGGGGTGACTTGTGGGGCTCCGATCAGGTTCTGTTACCCAGAATCCTTTGCAAACCTCAAAATTTGGCTAAAAAAACACATGTTCCTCACATTTCTGTGGCAGAAAGTTCTGGAATCTGAGAGGAGCCACAATTTTCCTTCCACTCAGCGTTCCCCCAAGTCTCCCGATAAAAATGATACCTCACTTGTGTGGGTAGGCCTAGCGCCCGCGACAGTAAACGCCCCAAAGCGCAACGTGGACACATCCACATTTTTGAAAGAAAACAGAGGTGTTTTTTGCAAAGTGCCTACCTGTAGATTTTGGCCTCTAGCTCAGCCGGCACATAGGGAAACCTACCAAACCTGTGCATTTCTGAAAACTAGAGACCTAGGGGAATCCAAGATGGGGTGACTTGTGGGGCTCGGACCAGGTTCTGTTACCCAGAATCCTTTGCAAACCTCAAAATTTGGCTAAAAAAACAGATGTTCCTCACATTTCTGTGGCAGAAAGTTCTGGAATCTGAGAGGAGCCACAAATTTCCTTCCACCAAGCGTTCCCCCAAGTCTCCCGATAAAAATGATACCTCACTTGTGTGAGTAGGCCTAGCGCCCGCGACAGGAAACGCCCCAAAGCGCAACGTGAACACATCCAATTTTTTTAAAGAAAACAGAGGTGTTTTTTGCAAAGTGCCTAACTGTAGATTTTGGCCTCTAGCTCAGCTGGCACCTAGGGAAACCTACCAAACCCGTGCATTTCTGAAAACTAGAGACCTAGGGGAATCCAAGATGGGGTGACTTGTGGGGCTCGGACCAGGTTCTGTTACCCGGAATCCTTTGCAAACCTCAAAATTTGGCTAAAAAAACACATGTTCCTCAGATTTCTGTGGCAGAAAGTTCTGGAATCTGAGAGGAGACACAAATTTCCTTCCAACCAGCGTTCCCTCAAGTCTCCCGATAAAAATGATACCTCACTTGTGTGGGTAGGCCGAGCGCCCGTGACAGCAAACGCCCCAAAGCGCAACGTGGACACATCCAATTTTTTGAAAGAAAACAGAGGTGTTTTTTGTAAAGTGCCTACCTGTAGATTTTGGCCTCTAGCTCAGCCGGCACCTAGGGAAACTTACCAAACCTGTGCATTTCTGAAAACTAGTGACCTAGGGGAATCCAAGATGGGGTGACTTGTGGGTACTCGGAGCAGGTTCTGTTACCCAAAATCCTTTGCAAACCTCAAAATTTGGCTAAAAAAACACATGTTCCTCACATTTCTGTGGCAGAAAGTTCTGGAATATGAGAGGAGCCACAAATATCCTTCCACCCAGCGTTCCCCCAAGTCTCCTGATAACAATGATACCTCACTTGTGTGGGTAGGCCTAGTGCCCGCGACAGGAAACGCCCCAAAGCGCGACGTGGACACATCCAATTTTTTGAAAGAAAACAGAGGTGTTTTTTGCAAAGTGCCTACCTGTAGATTTTGGCCTCTAGCTCAGCTGGCACCTAGGGAAACCTACCAAACCTGTGCATTTCTGAAAACTAGTGACCTAGGGGAATCCAAGATGGGGTGACTTGTGGGTACTCGGAGCAGGTTCTGTTACCCAAAATCCTTTGCAAACCTCAAAATTTGGCTAAAAAAACACATGTTCCTCACATTTCTGTGGCAGAAAGTTCTGGAATCTGAGAGGAGCCACAAATATCCTTCCACCCAGCGTTCCCCCAAGTCTCCTGATAACAATGATACCTCACTTGTGTGGGTAGGCCTAGTGCCCGCGACAGGAAACGCCCTAAAGCGCGACGTGGACACATCCAATTTTTTGAAAGAAAACAGAGGTGTTTTTTACAAAGTGCCTACCTGTAGATTTTGGCCTCTAGCTCAGCTGGCACCTAGGGAAACCTACCAAACCTGTGCATTTCTGAAAACTAGAGACCTAGGGGAATCCAAGATGGGGTGACTTGTGGGGCTCCGATCAGGTTCTGTTACCCAGAATCCTTTGCAAACCTCAAAATTTGGCTAAAAAAACACATGTTCCTCACATTTCTGTGGCAGAAAGTTCTGGAATCTGAGAAGAGCCACAATTTTCCTTCCACTCAGCGTTCCCCCAAGTCTCCCGATAAAAATGATACCTCACTTGTGTGGGTAGGCCCAGCGCCCGCGACAGTAAACGCCCCAAAGCGCAACGTGGACACATCCAATTTTTTGAAAGAAAACAGAGGTGTTTTTTGCAAAGTGCCTACCTGTAGATTTTGGCCTCTAGCTCAGCCGGCACCTAGGGAAACTTACCAAACCTGTGCATTTCTGAAAACTAGTGACCTAGGGGAATCCAAGATGGGGTGACTTGTGGGTACTCGGAGCAGGTTCTGTTACCCAAAATCCTTTGCAAACCTCAAAATTTGGCTAAAAAAACACATGTTCCTCACATTTCTGTGGCAGAAAGTTCTGGAATCTGAGAGGAGCCACAAATATCCTTCCACCCAGCGTTCCCCCAAGTCTCCTGATAACAATGATACCTCACTTGTGTGGGTAGGCCTAGTGCCCGCGACAGGAAACGCCCCAAAGCGCGACGTGGACACATCCAATTTTTTTAAAGAAAACAGAGGTGTTTTTTGCAAAGTGCCTACCTGTAGATTTTGGCCTCTAGCTCAGCTGGCACCTAGGGAATCCTACCAAACCTGTGCATTTCTGAAAACTAGTGACCTAGGGGAATCCAAGATGGGGTGACTTGTGGGTACTCGGAGCAGTTTCTGTTACCCAAAATCCTTTGCAAACCTCAAAATTTGGCTAAAAAAACACATGTTCCTCACATTTCTGTGGCAGAAAGTTCTGGAATCTGAGAGGAGCCACAAATATCCTTCCACCCAGCATTCCCCCAAGTCTCCTGATAACAATGATACCTCACTTGTGTGGGTAGGCCTAGTGCCCGCGACAGGAAACGCCCTAAAGCGCGACGTGGACACATCCAATTTTTTTAAAGAAAACAGAGGTGTTTTTTACAAAGTGCCTACCTGTAGATTTTGGCCTCTAGCTCAGCTGGCACCTAGGGAAACCTACCAAACCTGTGCATTTCTGAAAACTAGAGACCTAGGGGAATCCAAGATGGGGTGACTTGTGGGGCTCCGATCAGGTTCTGTTACCCAGAATCCTTTGCAAACCTCAAAATTTGGCTAAAAAAACACATGTTCCTCACATTTCTGTGGCAGAAAGTTCTGGAATCTGAGAGGAGCCACAATTTTCCTTCCACTCAGCGTTCCCCCAAGTCTCCCGATAAAAATGATACCTCACTTGTGTGGGTAGGCCTAGCGCCCGCGACAGTAAACGCCCCAAAGCGCAACGTGGACACATCCACATTTTTGAAAGAAAACAGAGGTGTTTTTTGCAAAGTGCCTACCTGTAGATTTTGGCCTCTAGCTCAGCCGGCACATAGGGAAACCTACCAAACCTGTGCATTTCTGAAAACTAGAGACCTAGGGGAATCCAAGATGGGGTGACTTGTGGGGCTCGGACCAGGTTCTGTTACCCAGAATCCTTTGCAAACCTCAAAATTTGGCTAAAAAAACAGATGTTCCTCACATTTCTGTGGCAGAAAGTTCTGGAATCTGAGAGGAGCCACAAATTTCCTTCCACCAAGCGTTCCCCCAAGTCTCCCGATAAAAATGATACCTCACTTGTGTGAGTAGGCCTAGCGCCCGCGACAGGAAACGCCCCAAAGCGCAACGTGAACACATCCAATTTTTTTAAAGAAAACAGAGGTGTTTTTTGCAAAGTGCCTAACTGTAGATTTTGGCCTCTAGCTCAGCTGGCACCTAGGGAAACCTACCAAACCCGTGCATTTCTGAAAACTAGAGACCTAGGGGAATCCAAGATGGGGTGACTTGTGGGGCTCGGACCAGGTTCTGTTACCCGGAATCCTTTGCAAACCTCAAAATTTGGCTAAAAAAACACATGTTCCTCAGATTTCTGTGGCAGAAAGTTCTGGAATCTGAGAGGAGACACAAATTTCCTTCCAACCAGCGTTCCCTCAAGTCTCCCGATAAAAATGATACCTCACTTGTGTGGGTAGGCCGAGCGCCCGTGACAGCAAACGCCCCAAAGCGCAACGTGGACACATCCAATTTTTTGAAAGAAAACAGAGGTGTTTTTTGTAAAGTGCCTACCTGTAGATTTTGGCCTCTAGCTCAGCCGGCACCTAGGGAAACTTACCAAACCTGTGCATTTCTGAAAACTAGTGACCTAGGGGAATCCAAGATGGGGTGACTTGTGGGTACTCGGAGCAGGTTCTGTTACCCAAAATCCTTTGCAAACCTCAAAATTTGGCTAAAAAAACACATGTTCCTCACATTTCTGTGGCAGAAAGTTCTGGAATATGAGAGGAGCCACAAATATCCTTCCACCCAGCGTTCCCCCAAGTCTCCTGATAACAATGATACCTCACTTGTGTGGGTAGGCCTAGTGCCCGCGACAGGAAACGCCCCAAAGCGCGACGTGGACACATCCAATTTTTTGAAAGAAAACAGAGGTGTTTTTTGCAAAGTGCCTACCTGTAGATTTTGGCCTCTAGCTCAGCTGGCACCTAGGGAAACCTACCAAACCTGTGCATTTCTGAAAACTAGTGACCTAGGGGAATCCAAGATGGGGTGACTTGTGGGTACTCGGAGCAGGTTCTGTTACCCAAAATCCTTTGCAAACCTCAAAATTTGGCTAAAAAAACACATGTTCCTCACATTTCTGTGGCAGAAAGTTCTGGAATCTGAGAGGAGCCACAAATATCCTTCCACCCAGCGTTCCCCCAAGTCTCCTGATAACAATGATACCTCACTTGTGTGGGTAGGCCTAGTGCCCGCGACAGGAAACGCCCTAAAGCGCGACGTGGACACATCCAATTTTTTGAAAGAAAACAGAGGTGTTTTTTACAAAGTGCCTACCTGTAGATTTTGGCCTCTAGCTCAGCTGGCACCTAGGGAAACCTACCAAACCTGTGCATTTCTGAAAACTAGAGACCTAGGGGAATCCAAGATGGGGTGACTTGTGGGGCTCCGATCAGGTTCTGTTACCCAGAATCCTTTGCAAACCTCAAAATTTGGCTAAAAAAACACATGTTCCTCACATTTCTGTGGCAGAAAGTTCTGGAATCTGAGAAGAGCCACAATTTTCCTTCCACTCAGCGTTCCCCCAAGTCTCCCGATAAAAATGATACCTCACTTGTGTGGGTAGGCCCAGCGCCCGCGACAGTAAACGCCCCAAAGCGCAACGTGGACACATCCAATTTTTTGAAAGAAAACAGAGGTGTTTTTTGCAAAGTGCCTACCTGTAGATTTTGGCCTCTAGCTCAGCCGGCACCTAGGGAAACTTACCAAACCTGTGCATTTCAGAAAACTAGAGACCTAGGGGAATCCAAGATGGGGTGACTTGTGGGGCTCCGATCAGGTTCTGTTACCCAAAATCCTTTGCAAACCTCAAAATTTGGCTAAAAAAACACATGTTCCTCACATTTCTGTGGCAGAAAGTTCTGGAATCTGAGAGGAGCCACAAATTTCCTTTCACCCAGCGTTCCCCCAAGTCTCCTGATAAAAATGATACCTCACTTGTGTGGGTAGGCATAGTGCCCGCGACAGGAAACGCCCCAAAGCGCAACGTGGACACATCCAATTTTTTGAAAGAAAACAGAGGTGTTTTTTGCAAAGTGCCTACCTGTAGATTTTGGCCTCTAGCTCAGCCGGCACCTAGGGAAACTTACCAAACCTGTGCATTTCAGAAAACTAGAGACCTAGGGGAATCCAAGATGGGGTGACTTGTGGGGCTTGGAGCAGGTTCTGTTACCCAAAATCCTTTGCAAACCTCAAAATTTGGCTAAAAAAACACATGTTCCTCACATTTCTGTGGCAGAAAGTTCTGGAATCTGAGAGGAGCCACAAATATCCTTCCACCCAGCGTTCCCCCAAGTCTCCCGATAAAAATGATACCTCACTTGTGTGGGTAGGCCTAGCGCCCGCGACAGGAAACGCCCCAAAGCGCAACGTGGACACATCCAATTTTTTTAAAGAAAACAGAGGTGTTCTTTGCAAAGCGCCTACCTGTAGATTTTGGCCTCTAGCTCAGCCGCCACCTAGGGAAACCTACCAAACCTGTGCATTTCAGAAAACTAGAGACTTAGGGGAATCCAAGACGGGGTGACTTGTGGGGCTCGGACCAGGTTCTGTTACCCAGAATCCTTTTCAAACCTCAAAATTTGGCTAAAAAAACACATGTTCCTCACATTTCTGTGGCAGAAAGTTCTGGAATCTGAGAGGAGCCACAAATTTCCTTCCACCCAGCGTTCCCCCAAGTCTCCCGATAAAAATGATACCTCACTTGTGTAGGTAGGCCTGGCACCCGCGACAAGAAACGCCCCAAAGCGCAACGTGGACACATCCACATTTTTTAAAGAAAACAGAGGTGTTTTTTGCAAAGTGCCTACCTGTAGATTTTAGCCTCTAGCTCAGCCGGCACCTAGGGAAACCTACCAAACCTGTGCATTTCAGAAAACTAGAGACCTAGGGGAATCCAAGATGGGGTGACGTGGGGCTCGGATCAGGTTCTGTTACCCAGAATCCTTTGCAAACCTCAAAATTTGGCTAAAAAAACACATGTTCCTCACATTTCTGTGGCAGAAAGTTCTGGAATCTGAGAGGAGCCACAAATATCCTTCCACCCAGCGTTCCCCCAAGTCTCGACAGGAAACGCCCCAAAGCGCAACGTGGACACATCCAATTTTTTGAAAGAAAACAGAGGTGTTTTTTCCAAAGTGCCTACCTGTAGATTTTGGCCTCTAGCTCAGCCGGCACCTAGGGAAACCTACCAAACCTGTGCATTTCAGAAAACTAGAGACTTAGGGGAATCCAAGATGGGGTGACTTGTGGGGCTCGGACCAGGGTCTGTTACCCAGAATCCTTTGCAAACCTCAAAATTTGGCTAAAAAAACACATGTTCCTCACATTTCTGTGGCAGAAAGTTCTGGAATCTGAGAGGAGCCACAAATTTCCTTTCACCCAGCGTTCCCCCAAGTCTCCTGATAACAATGATACCTCACTTGTGTGGGTAGGCCTAGTGCCCGCGACAGGAAACGCCCCAAAGCGCAACGTGGACACATCCAATTTTTTGAAAGAAAACAGAGGTGTTTTTTGCAAAGTGCCTACCTGTAGATTTTGGCCTCTAGCTCAGCCGGCACCTAGGGAAACTTACCAAACCTGTGCATTTCAGAAAACTAGAGACCTAGGGGAATCCAAGATGGGGTGACTTGTGGGGCTTGGAGCAGGTTCTGTTACCCAAAATCCTTTGCAAACCTCAAAATTTGGCTAAAAAAACACATGTTCCTCACATTTCTGTGGCAGAAAGTTCTGGAATCTGAGAGGAGCCACAAATATCCTTCCACCCAGCGTTCCCCCAAGTCTCCCGATAAAAATGATACCTCACTTGTGTGGGTAGGCCTAGCGCCCGCGACAGGAAACGCCCCAAAGCGCAACGTGGACACATCCAATTTTTTTAAAGAAAACAGAGGTGTTTTTTGCAAAGCGCCTACCTGTAGATTTTGGCCTCTAGCTCAGCCGGCACCTAGGGAAACCTACCAAACCTGTGCATTTCAGAAAACTAGAGACTTAGGGGAATCCAAGACGGGGTGACTTGTGGGGCTCGGACCAGGTTCTGTTACCCAGAATCCTTTGCAAACCTCAAAATTTGGCTAAAAAAACACATGTTCCTCACATTTCTGTGGCAGAAAGTTCTGGAATCTGAGAGGAGCCACAAATTTCCTTCCACCCAGCGTTCCCCCAAGTCTCCCGATAAAAATTATACCTCACTTGTGTAGGTAGGCCTGGCACCCGCGACAAGAAACGCCCCAAAGCGCAACGTGGACACATCCACATTTTTTAAAGAAAACAGAGGTGTTTTTTGCAAAGTGCCTACCTGTAGATTTTAGCCTCTAGCTCAGCCGGCACCTAGGGAAACCTACCAAACCTGTGCATTTCAGAAAACTAGAGACCTAGGGGAATCCAAGATGGGGTGACGTGGGGCTCGGATCAGGTTCTGTTACCCAGAATCCTTTGCAAACCTCAAAATTTGGCTAAAAAAACACATGTTCCTCACATTTCTGTGGCAGAAAGTTCTGGAATCTGAGAGGAGCCACAAATTTCCTATCACCCAGCGTTCCCCCAAGTCTCCTGATAAAAATGATACCTCACTTGTGTGGGTAGGCATAGTGCCCGCGACAGGAAACGCCCCAAAGCGCAACGTGGACACATCCAATTTTTTGAAAGAAAACAGAGGTGTTTTTTGCAAAGTGCCTACCTGTAGATTTTAGCCTCTAGCTCAGCCGGCACCTAAGGAAACCTACCAAACCTCTGCATTTCAGAAAACTAGAGACCTAGGGGAATCCAAGATGGGGTGACGTGGGGCTCGGACCAGGTTCTGTTACCCAGAATCCTTTGCAAACCTCAAAATTTGGCTAAAAAAACACATGTTCCTCACATTTCTGTGGCAGAAAGTTCTGGAATCTGAGAGGAGCCACAAATTTCCTTTCACCCAGCGTTCCCCCAGGTCTCCTGATAAAAATGATACCTCACTTGTGTGGGTAGGCATAGTGCCCGCGACAGGAAACGCCCCAAAGCGCAACGTGGACACATCCAATTTTTTGAAAGAAAACAGAGGTGTTTTTTGCAAAGTGCCTACTTGTAGATTTTGGCCTCTAGCTCAGCCGGCACCTAGGGAAACTTACCAAACCTGTGCATTTCAGAAAACTAGAGACCTAGGGGAATCCAAGATGGGGTGACTTGTGGGGCTCGGAGCAGGTTCTGTTACCCAAAATGCTTTGCAAACCTCAAAATTTGGCTAAAAAAACACATGTTCCTCACATTTCTGTGGCAGAAAGTTCTGGAATCTGAGAGGAGCCACAAATATCCTTCCACCCAGCGTTCCCCCAAGTCTCGACAGGAAACGCCCCAAAGCGCAACGTGGACACATCCAATTTTTTGAAAGAAAACAGAGGTGTTTTTTGCAAAGTGCCTACCTGTAGATTTTGGCCTCTAGCTCAGCCGGCACCTAGGGAAACCTACCAAACCTGTGCATTTCAGAAAACTAGAGACTTAGGGGAATCCAAGATGGGGTGACTTGTGGGGCTCGGACCAGGTTCTGTTACCCAGAATCCTTTGCAAACCTCAAAATTTGGCTAAAAAAACACATGTTCCTCACATTTCTGTGGCAGAAAGTTCTGGAATCTGAGAGGAGCCACAAATTTCCTTTCACCCAGCGTTCCCCCAAGTCTCCTGATAACAATGATACCTCACTTGTGTGGGTAGGCCTAGTGCCCGCGACAGGAAACGCCCCAAAGCGCGACGTGGACACATCCAATTTTTTGAAAGAAAACAGAGGTGTTTTTTGCAAAGTGCCTACCTGTAGATTTTGGCCTCTAGCTCAGCTGGCACCTAGGGAAACCTACCAAACCTGTGCATTTCTGAAAACTAGAGACCTAGGGGAATCCAAGATGGGGTGACTTGTGGGGCTCCGATCAGGTTCTGTTACCCAGAATCCTTTGCAAACCTCAAAATTTGGCTAAAAAAACACATGTTCCTCACATTTCTGTGGCAGAAAGTTCTGGAATCTGAGAGGAGCCACAATTTTCCTTCCACTCAGCGTTCCCCCAAGTCTCCCGATAAAAATGATACCTCACTTGTGTGGGTAGACCTAGCGCCCGCGACAGTAAACGCCCCAAAGCGCAACGTGGACACATCCACATTTTTGAAAGAAAACAGAGGTGTTTTTTGCAAAGTGCCTACCTGTAGATTTTGGCCTCTAGCTCAGCCGGCACCTAGGGAAACCTACCAAACCTGTGCATTTCTGAAAACTAGAGACCTAGGGGAATCCAAGATGGGGTGACTTGTGGGGCTCGGACCAGGTTCTGTTACCCAGAATCCTTTGCAAACCTCAAAATTTGGCTAAAAAAACACATGTTCCTCAGATTTCTGTGGCAGAAAGTTCTGGAATCTGAGAGGAGACACAAATTTCCTTCCACCCAGCGTTCCCTCAAGTCTCCCGATAAAAATGATACCTCACTTGTGTGGGTAGGCCGAGCGCCCGTGACAGCAAACGCCCCAAAGCGCAACGTGGACACATCCAATTTTTTTAAAGAAAACAGAGGTGTTTTTTGTAAAGTGCCTACCTGTAGATTTTGGCCTCTAGCTCAGCCGGCACCTAGGGAAACTTACCAAACCTGTGCATTTCTGAAAACTAGTGACCTAGGGGAATCCAAGATGGGGTGACTTGTGGGTACTCGGAGCAGGTTCTGTTACCCAAAATCCTTTGCAAACCTCAAAATTTGGCTAAAAAAACACATGTTCCTCACATTTCTGTGGCAGAAAGTTCTGGAATCTGAGAGGAGCCACAAATATCCTTCCACCCAGCGTTCCCCCAAGTCTCCTGATAACAATGATACCTCACTTGTGTGGGTAGGCCTAGTGCCCGCGACAGGAAACGCCCCAAAGCGCGACGTGGACACATCCAATTTTTTGAAAGAAAACAGAGGTGTTTTTTGCAAAGTGCCTACCTGTAGATTTTGGCCTCTAGCTCAGCTGGCACCTAGGGAATCCTACCAAACCTGTGCATTTCTGAAAACTAGTGACCTAGGGGAATCCAAGATGGGGTGACTTGTGGGTACTCGGAGCAGTTTCTGTTACCCAAAATCCTTTGCAAACCTCAAAATTTGGCTAAAAAAACACATGTTCCTCACATTTCTGTGGCAGAAAGTTCTGGAATCTGAGAGGAGCCACAAATATCCTTCCACCCAGCGTTCCCCCAAGTCTCCTGATAACAATGATACCTCACTTGTGTGGGTAGGCCTAGTGCCCGCGACAGGAAACGCCCTAAAGCGCGACGTGGACACATCCAATTTTTTGAAAGAAAACAGAGGTGTTTTTTACAAAGTGCCTACCTGTAGATTTTGGCCTCTAGCTCAGCTGGCACCTAGGGAAACCTACCAAACCTGTGCATTTCTGAAAACTAGAGACCTAGGGGAATCCAAGATGGGGTGACTTGTGGGGCTCCGATCAGGTTCTGTTACCCAGAATCCTTTGCAAACCTCAAAATTTGGCTAAAAAAACACATGTTCCTCACATTTCTGTGGCAGAAAGTTCTGGAATCTGAGAGGAGCCACAATTTTCCTTCCACTCAGCGTTCCCCCAAGTCTCCCGATAAAAATGATACCTCACTTGTGTGGGTAGGCCTAGCGCCCGCGACAGTAAACGCCCCAAAGCGCAACGTGGACACATCCACATTTTTGAAAGAAAACAGAGGTGTTTTTTGCAAAGTGCCTACCTGTAGATTTTGGCCTCTAGCTCAGCCGGCACATAGGGAAACCTACCAAACCTGTGCATTTCTGAAAACTAGAGACCTAGGGGAATCCAAGATGGGGTGACTTGTGGGGCTCGGACCAGGTTCTGTTACCCAGAATCCTTTGCAAACCTCAAAATTTGGCTAAAAAAACAGATGTTCCTCACATTTCTGTGGCAGAAAGTTCTGGAATCTGAGAGGAGCCACAAATTTCCTTCCACCAAGCGTTCCCCCAAGTCTCCCGATAAAAATGATACCTCACTTGTGTGAGTAGGCCTAGCGCCCGCGACAGGAAACGCCCCAAAGCGCAACGTGAACACATCCAATTTTTTTAAAGAAAACAGAGGTGTTTTTTGCAAAGTGCCTAACTGTAGATTTTGGCCTCTAGCTCAGCTGGCACCTAGGGAAACCTACCAAACCCGTGCATTTCTGAAAACTAGAGACCTAGGGGAATCCAAGATGGGGTGACTTGTGGGGCTCGGACCAGGTTCTGTTACCCGGAATCCTTTGCAAACCTCAAAATTTGGCTAAAAAAACACATGTTCCTCAGATTTCTGTGGCAGAAAGTTCTGGAATCTGAGAGGAGACACAAATTTCCTTCCAACCAGCGTTCCCTCAAGTCTCCCGATAAAAATGATACCTCACTTGTGTGGGTAGGCCGAGCGCCCGTGACAGCAAACGCCCCAAAGCGCAACGTGGACACATCCAATTTTTTGAAAGAAAACAGAGGTGTTTTTTGTAAAGTGCCTACCTGTAGATTTTGGCCTCTAGCTCAGCCGGCACCTAGGGAAACTTACCAAACCTGTGCATTTCTGAAAACTAGTGACCTAGGGGAATCCAAGATGGGGTGACTTGTGGGTACTCGGAGCAGGTTCTGTTACCCAAAATCCTTTGCAAACCTCAAAATTTGGCTAAAAAAACACATGTTCCTCACATTTCTGTGGCAGAAAGTTCTGGAATATGAGAGGAGCCACAAATATCCTTCCACCCAGCGTTCCCCCAAGTCTCCTGATAACAATGATACCTCACTTGTGTGGGTAGGCCTAGTGCCCGCGACAGGAAACGCCCCAAAGCGCGACGTGGACACATCCAATTTTTTGAAAGAAAACAGAGGTGTTTTTTGCAAAGTGCCTACCTGTAGATTTTGGCCTCTAGCTCAGCTGGCACCTAGGGAAACCTACCAAACCTGTGCATTTCTGAAAACTAGTGACCTAGGGGAATCCAAGATGGGGTGACTTGTGGGTACTCGGAGCAGGTTCTGTTACCCAAAATCCTTTGCAAACCTCAAAATTTGGCTAAAAAAACACATGTTCCTCACATTTCTGTGGCAGAAAGTTCTGGAATCTGAGAGGAGCCACAAATATCCTTCCACCCAGCGTTCCCCCAAGTCTCCTGATAACAATGATACCTCACTTGTGTGGGTAGGCCTAGTGCCCGCGACAGGAAACGCCCTAAAGCGCGACGTGGACACATCCAATTTTTTTAAAGAAAACAGAGGTGTTTTTTACAAAGTGCCTACCTGTAGATTTTGGCCTCTAGCTCAGCTGGCACCTAGGGAAACCTACCAAACCTGTGCATTTCTGAAAACTAGAGACCTAGGGGAATCCAAGATGGGGTGACTTGTGGGGCTCCGATCAGGTTCTGTTACCCAGAATCCTTTGCAAACCTCAAAATTTGGCTAAAAAAACACATGTTCCTCACATTTCTGTGGCAGAAAGTTCTGGAATCTGAGAAGAGCCACAATTTTCCTTCCACTCAGCGTTCCCCCAAGTCTCCCGATAAAAATGATACCTCACTTGTGTGGGTAGGCCTAGCGCCCGCGACAGTAAACGCCCCAAAGCGCAACGTGGACACATCCAATTTTTTGAAAGAAAACAGAGGTGTTTTTTGCAAAGTGCCTACCTGTAGATTTTGGCCTCTAGCTCAGCCGGCACCTAGGGAAACTTACCAAACCTGTGCATTTCAGAAAA
The DNA here is from genome assembly GCF_031143425.1 of Pleurodeles waltl. Lineage (NCBI taxonomy): Eukaryota > Metazoa > Chordata > Amphibia > Caudata > Salamandridae > Pleurodeles > Pleurodeles waltl. The sequence goes on from NW_027150299.1 coordinate 23,210, forward strand.
CTAGAGACCTAGGGGAATCCAAGATGGGGTGACTTGTGGGGCTCCGATCAGGTTCTGTTACCCAAAATCCTTTGCAAACCTCAAAATTTGGCTAAAAAAACACATGTTCCTCACATTTCTGTGGCAGAAAGTTCTGGAATCTGAGAGGAGCCACAAATTTCCTTTCACCCAGCGTTCCCCCAAGTCTCCTGATAAAAATGATACCTCACTTGTGTGGGTAGGCATAGTGCCCGCGACAGGAAACGCCCCAAAGCGCAACGTGGACACATCCAATTTTTTGAAAGAAAACAGAGGTGTTTTTTGCAAAGTGCCTACCTGTAGATTTTGGCCTCTAGCTCAGCCGGCACCTAGGGAAACTTACCAAACCTGTGCATTTCAGAAAACTAGAGACCTAGGGGAATCCAAGATGGGGTGACTTGTGGGGCTTGGAGCAGGTTCTGTTACCCAAAATCCTTTGCAAACCTCAAAATTTGGCTAAAAAAACACATGTTCCTCACATTTCTGTGGCAGAAAGTTCTGGAATCTGAGAGGAGCCACAAATATCCTTCCACCCAGCGTTCCCCCAAGTCTCCCGATAAAAATGATACCTCACTTGTGTGGGTAGGCCTAGCGCCCGCGACAGGAAACGCCCCAAAGCGCAACGTGGACACATCCAATTTTTTTAAAGAAAACAGAGGTGTTTTTTGCAAAGCGCCTACCTGTAGATTTTGGCCTCTAGCTCAGCCGCCACCTAGGGAAACCTACCAAACCTGTGCATTTCAGAAAACTAGAGACTTAGGGGAATCCAAGACGGGGTGACTTGTGGGGCTCGGACCAGGTTCTGTTACCCAGAATCCTTTTCAAACCTCAAAATTTGGCTAAAAAAACACATGTTCCTCACATTTCTGTGGCAGAAAGTTCTGGAATCTGAGAGGAGCCACAAATTTCCTTCCACCCAGCGTTCCCCCAAGTCTCCCGATAAAAATGATACCTCACTTGTGTAGGTAGGCCTGGCACCCGCGACAAGAAACGCCCCAAAGCGCAACGTGGACACATCCACATTTTTTAAAGAAAACAGAGGTGTTTTTTGCAAAGTGCCTACCTGTAGATTTTAGCCTCTAGCTCAGCCGGCACCTAGGGAAACCTACCAAACCTGTGCATTTCAGAAAACTAGAGACCTAGGGGAATCCAAGATGGGGTGACGTGGGGCTCGGATCAGGTTCTGTTACCCAGAATCCTTTGCAAACCTCAAAATTTGGCTAAAAAAACACATGTTCCTCACATTTCTGTGGCAGAAAGTTCTGGAATCTGAGAGGAGCCACAAATATCCTTCCACCCAGCGTTCCCCCAAGTCTCGACAGGAAACGCCCCAAAGCGCAACGTGGACACATCCAATTTTTTGAAAGAAAACAGAGGTGTTTTTTCCAAAGTGCCTACCTGTAGATTTTGGCCTCTAGCTCAGCCGGCACCTAGGGAAACCTACCAAACCTGTGCATTTCAGAAAACTAGAGACTTAGGGGAATCCAAGATGGGGTGACTTGTGGGGCTCGGACCAGGTTCTGTTACCCAGAATCCTTTGCAAACCTCAAAATTTGGCTAAAAAAACACATGTTCCTCACATTTCTGTGGCAGAAAGTTCTGGAATCTGAGAGGAGCCACAAATTTCCTTTCACCCAGCGTTCCCCCAAGTCTCCTGATAACAATGATACCTCACTTGTGTGGGTAGGCCTAGTGCCCGCGACAGGAAACGCCCCAAAGCGCGACGTGGACACATCCAATTTTTTGAAAGAAAACAGAGGTGTTTTTTGCAAAGTGCCTACCTGTAGATTTTGGCCTCTAGCTCAGCTGGCACCTAGGGAAACCTACCAAACCTGTGCATTTCTGAAAACTAGAGACCTAGGGGAATCCAAGATGGGGTGACTTGTGGGGCTCCGATCAGGTTCTGTTACCCAGAATCCTTTGCAAACCTCAAAATTTGGCTAAAAAAACACATGTTCCTCACATTTCTGTGGCAGAAAGTTCTGGAATCTGAGAGGAGCCACAATTTTCCTTCCACTCAGCGTTCCCCCAAGTCTCCCGATAAAAATGATACCTCACTTGTGTGGGTAGGCCTAGCGCCCGCGACAGTAAACGCCCCAAAGCGCAACGTGGACACATCCACATTTTTTAAAGAAAACAGAGGTGTTTTTTGCAAAGTGCCTACTTGTAGATTTTGGCCTCTAGCTCAGCCGGCACCTAGGGAAACCTACCAAACCTGTGCATTTCTGAAAACTAGAGACCTAGGGGAATCCAAGATGGGGTGACTTGTGGGGCTCGGACCAGGTTCTGTTACCCAGAATCCTTTGCAAACCTCAAAATTTGGCTAAAAAAACAGATGTTCCTCACATTTCTGTGGCAGAAAGTTCTGGAATCTGAGAGGAGCCACAAATTTCCTTCCACCCAGCGTTCCCCCAAGTCTCCCGATAAAAATGATACCTCACTTGTGTGAGTAGGCCTAGCGCCCGCGACAGGAAACGCCCCAAAGCGCAACGTGAACACATCCAATTTTTTTAAAGAAAACAGAGGTGTTTTTTGCAAAGTGCCTAACTGTAGATTTTGGCCTCTAGCTCAGCTGGCACCTAGGGAAACCTACCAAACCCGTGCATTTCTGAAAACTAGAGACCTAGGGGAATCCAAGATGGGGTGACTTGTGGGGCTCGGACCAGGTTCTGTTACCCAGAATCCTTTGCAAACCTCAAAATTTGGCTAAAAAAACACATGTTCCTCAGATTTCTGTGGCAGAAAGTTCTGGAATCTGAGAGGAGACTCAAATTTCCTTCCACCCAGCGTTCCCTCAAGTCTCCCGATAAAAATGATACCTCACTTGTGTGGGTAGGCCGAGCGCCCGTGACAGCAAACGCCCCAAAGCGCAACGTGAACACATCCAATTTTTTGAAAGAAAACAGAGGTGTTTTTTGTAAAGTGCCTACCTGTAGATTTTGGCCTCTAGCTCAGCCGGCACCTAGGGAAACTTACCAAACCTGTGCATTTCTGAAAACTAGTGACCTAGGGGAATCCAAGATGGGGTGACTTGTGGGTACTCGGAGCAGGTTCTGTTACCCAAAATCCTTTGCAAACCTCAAAATTTGGCTAAAAAAACACATGTTCCTCACATTTCTGTGGCAGAAAGTTCTGGAATCTGAGAGGAGCCACAAATATCCTTCCACCCAGCGTTCCCCCAAGTCTCCTGATAACAATGATACCTCACTTGTGTGGGTAGGCCTAGTGCCCGCGACAGGAAACGCCCCAAAGCGCGACGTGGACACATCCAATTTTTTTAAAGAAAACAGAGGTGTTTTTTGCAAAGTGCCTACCTGTAGATTTTGGCCTCTAGCTCAGCTGGCACCTAGGGAAACCTACCAAACCTGTGCATTTCTGAAAACTAGTGAGCTAGGGGAATCCAAGATGGGGTGACTTGTGGGTACTCGGAGCAGGTTCTGTTACCCAAAATCCTTTGCAAACCTCAAAATTTGGCTAAAAAAACACATGTTCCTCACATTTCTGTGGCAGAAAGTTCTGGAATCTGAGAGGAGCCACAAATATCCTTCCACCCAGCGTTCCCCCAAGTCTCCTGATAACAATGATACCTCACTTGTGTGGGTAGGCCTAGTGCCCGCAACAGGAAACGCCCTAAAGCGCGACGTGGACACATCCAATTTTTTGAAAGAAAACAGAGGTGTTTTTTACAAAGTGCCTACCTGTAGATTTTGGCCTCTAGCTCAGCTGGCACCTAGGGAAACCTACCAAACCTGTGCATTTCTGAAAACTAGAGACCTAGGGGAATCCAAGATGGGGTGACTTGTGGGGCTCCGATCAGGTTCTGTTACCCAGAATCCTTTGCAAACCTCAAAATTTGGCTAAAAAAACACATCTTCCTCACATTTCTGTGGCAGAAAGTTCTGGAATCTGAGAGGAGCCACAATTTTCCTTCCACTCAGCGTTCCCCCAAGTCTCCCGATAAAAATGATACCTCACTTGTGTGGGTAGGCCTAGCGCCCGCGACAGTAAACGCCCCAAAGCGCAACGTGGACACATCCACATTTTTGAAAGAAAACAGAGGTGTTTTTTGCAAAGTGCCTACCTGTAGATTTTGGCCTCTAGCTCAGCCGGCACATAGGGAAACCTACCAAACCTGTGCATTTCTGAAAACTAGAGACCTAGGGGAATCCAAGATGGGTTGACTTGTGGGGCTCGGACCAGGTTCTGTTACCCAGAATCCTTTGCAAACCTCAAAATTTGGCTAAAAAAACAGATGTTCCTCACATTTCTGTGGCAGAAAGTTCTGGAATCTGAGAGGAGCCACAAATTTCCTTCCACCAAGCGTTCCCCCAAGTCTCCCGATAAAAATGATACCTCACTTGTGTGAGTAGGCCTAGCGCCCGCGACAGGAAACGCCCCAAAGCGCAACGTGAACACATCCAATTTTTTTAAAGAAAACAGAGGTGTTTTTTGCAAAGTGCCTAACTGTAGATTTTGGCCTCTAGCTCAGCTGGCACCTAGGGAAACCTACCAAACCCGTGCATTTCTGAAAACTAGAGACCTAGGGGAATCCAAGATGGGGTGACTTGTGGGGCTCGGACCAGGTTCTGTTACCCAGAATCCTTTGCAAACCTCAAAATTTGGCTAAAAAAACACATGTTCCTCAGATTTCTGTGGCAGAAAGTTCTGGAATCTGAGAGGAGACACAAATTTCCTTCCAACCAGCGTTCCCTCAAGTCTCCCGATAAAAATGATACCTCACTTGTGTGGGTAGGCCGAGCGCCCGTGACAGCAAACGCCCCAAAGCGCAACGTGGACACATCCAATTTTTTGAAAGAAAACAGAGGTGTTTTTTGTAAAGTGCCTACCTGTAGATTTTGGCCTCTAGCTCAGCCGGCACCTAGGGAAACTTACCAAACCTGTGCATTTCTGAAAACTAGTGACCTAGGGGAATCCAAGATGGGGTGACTTGTGGGTACTCGGAGCAGGTTCTGTTACCCAAAATCCTTTGCAAACCTCAAAATTTGGCTAAAAAAACACATGTTCCTCACATTTCTGTGGTAGAAAGTTCTGGAATCAGAGAGGAGCCACAAATATCCTTCCACCCAGCGTTCCCCCAAGTCTCCTGATAACAATGATACCTCACTTGTGTGGGTAGGCCTAGTGCCCGCGACAGGAAACGCCCCAAAGCGCGACGTGGACACATCCAATTTTTTGAAAGAAAACAGAGGTGTTTTTTGCAAAGTGCCTACCTGTAGATTTTGGCCTCTAGCTCAGCTGGCACCTAGGGAAACCTACCAAACCTGTGCATTTCTGAAAACTAGAGACCTAGGGGAATCCAAGATGGGGTGACTTGTGGGGCTCGGACCAGGTTCTGTTACCCAGAATCCTTTGCAAACCTCAAAATTTGGCTAAAAAAACAGATGTTCCTCACATTTCTGTGGCAGAAAGTTCTGGAATCTGAGAGGAGCCACAAATTTCCTTCCACCCAGCGTTCCCCAAGTCTCCCGATAAAAATGATACCTCACTTGTGTGGGTAGGCCTAGCGCCCGCGACAGGAAACGCCCCAAAGCGCAACGTGAACACATCCAATTTTTTAAAAGAAAACAGAGGTGTTTTTTGCAAAGTGCCTAACTGTAGATTTTGGCCTCTAGCTCAGCTGGCACCTAGGGAAACCTACCAAACCCGTGCATTTCTGAAAACTAGAGACCTAGGGGAATCCAAGATGGGGTGACTTGTGGGGCTCGGACCAGGTTCTGTTACCCAGAATCCTTTGCAAACCTCAAAATTTGGCTAAAAAAACACATGTTCCTCAGATTTCTGTGGCAGAAAGTTCTGGAATCTGAGAGGAGCCACAAATATCCTTCCACCCAGCGTTCCCCCAAGTCTCCCGATAAAAATGATACCTCACTTGTGTGGGTAGGCCTAGTGCCCGCGACAGGAAACGCCCCAAAGCGCAACGTGGACACATCCAATTTTTGGAAAGAAAACAGAGCTGTTTTTTGCAAAGTGCCTACCTGTAGATTTTGGCCTCTAGCTCAGCCGGCACCTAGGGAAACTTACCAAACCTGTGCATTTCAGAAAACTAGAGACCTAGGGGAAACCAAGATGGGGTGACTTGTGGGGCTCGGAGCAGGTTCTGTTACCCAAAATCCTTTGCAAACCTCAAAATTTGGCTAAAAAAACACATGTTCCTCACATTTCTGTGGCAGAAAGTTCTGGAATCTGAGAGGAGCCACAAATATCCTTCCACCCAGCGTTCCCCCAAGTCTCCCGATAAAAATGATACCTCACTTGTGTGGGTAGGCCTAGCGCCCGCGACAGGAAACGCCCCAAAGCGCAACGTGGACACATCCAATTTTTTGAAAGAAAACAGAGGTGTTTTTTGCAAAGCGCCTACCTGTAGATTTTGGCCTCTAGCTCAGCCGGCACCTAGGGAAACCTACCAAACCTGTGCATTTCAGAAAACTAGAGACTTAGGGGAATCCAAGACGGGGTGACTTGTGGGGCTCGGACCAGGTTCTGTTACCCAGAATCCTTTTCAAACCTCAAAATTTGGCTAAAAAAACACATGTTCCTCACATTTCTGTGGCAGAAAGTTCTGGAATCTGAGAGGAGCCACAAATTTCCTTCCACCCAGCGTTCCCCCAAGTCTCCCGATAAAAATGATACCTCACTTGTGTAGGTAGGCCTGGCACCCGCGACAAGAAACGCCCCAAAGCGCAACGTGGACACATCCAAATTTTTGAAAGAAAACAGAGGTGTTTTTTGCAAAGTGCCTACCTGTAGATTTTAGCCTCTAGCTCAGCCGGCACCTAGGGAAACCTACCAAACCTGTGCATTTCAGAAAACTACAGACCTAGGGGAATCCAAGATGGGGTGACGTGGGGCTCGGATCAGGTTCTGTTACCCAGAATCCTTTGCAAACCTCAAAATTTGGCTAAAAAAACACATGTTCCTCACATTTCTGTGGCAGAAAGTTCTGGAATCTGAGAGGAGCCACAAATTTCCTTTCACCCAGCGTTCCCCCAAGTCTCCTGATAAAAATGATACCTCACTTGTGTGGGTAGGCATAGTGCCCGCGACAGGAAACGCCCCAAAGCGCAACGTGGACACATCCAATTTTTTGAAAGAAAACAGAGGTGTTTTTTGCAAAGTGCCTACCTGTAGATTTTGGCCTCTAGCTCAGCCGGCACCTAGGGAAACTTACCAAACCTGTGCATTTCAGAAAACTAGAGACCTAGGGGAATCCAAGATGGGGTGACTTGTGGGGCTCGGAGCAGGTTCTGTTACCCAAAATCCTTTGCAAACCTCAACATTTGGCTAAAAAAACACATGTTCCTCACATTTCTGTGGCAGAAAGTTCTGGAATCTGAGAGGAGCCACAAATATCCTTTCACCCAGCGTTCCCCCAAGTCTCCCGATAAAAATGATACCTCACTTGTGTGGGTAGGCCTAGCGCCCGCGACAGGAAACGCCCCAAAGCGCAACGTGGACACATCCAATTTTTTTAAAGAAAACAGAGGTGTTTTTTGCAAAGCGCCTACCTGTAGATTTTGGCCTCTAGCTCAGCCGGCACCTAGGGAAACCTACCAAACCTGTGCATTTCAGAAAACTAGAGACTTAGGGGAATCCAAGACGGGGTGACTTGTGGGGCTCGGACCAGGTTCTGTTACCCAGAATCCTTTTCAAACCTCAAAATTTGGCTAAAAAAACACATGTTCCTCACATTTCTGTGGCAGAAAGTTCTGGAATCTGAGAGGAGCCACAAATTTCCTTCCACCCAGCGTTCCCCCAAGTCTCCCGATAAAAATGATACCTCACTTGTGTAGGTAGGCCTGGCACCCGCGACAAGAAACGCCCCAAAGCGCAACGTGGACACATCCAAATTTTTGAAAGAAAACAGAGGTGTTTTTTGCAAAGTGCCTACCTGTAGATTTTAGCCTCTAGCTCAGCCGGCACCTAGGGAAACCTACCAAACCTGTGCCTTTCAGAAAACTAGAGACCTAGGGGAATACAAGATGGGGTGACGTGGGGCTCGGATCAGGTTCTGTTACCCAGAATCCTTTGCAAACCTCAAAATTTGGCTAAAAAAACACATGTTCCTCACATTTCTGTGGCAGAAAGTTCTGGAATCTGAGAGGAGCCACAAATTTCCTTTCACCCAGCGTTCCCCCAAGTCTCCTGATAAAAATGATACCTCACTTGTGTGGGTAGGCATAGTGCCCGCGACAGGAAACGCCCCAAAGCGCAACGTGGACACATCCAATTTTTTGAAAGAAAACAGAGGTGTTTTTTGCAAAGTGCCTACCTGTAGATTTTGGCCTCTAGCTCAGCCGGCACCTAGGGAAACTTACCAAACCTGTGCATTTCAGAAAACTAGAGACCTAGGGGAATCCAAGATGGGGTGACTTGTGGGGCTCGGAGCAGGTTCTGTTACCCAAAATCCTTTGCAAACCTCAAAATTTGGCTAAAAAAACACATGTTCCTCACATTTCTGTGGCAGAAAGTTCTGGAATCTGAGAGGAGCCACAAATATCCTTCCACCCAGCGTTCCCCCAAGTCTCCCGATAAAAATTATACCTCACTTGTGTGGGTAGGCCTAGCGCCCGCGACAGGAAACACCCCAAAGCGCAACGTGGACACATCCAATTTTTTGAAAGAAAACAGAGGTGTTTTTTGCAAAGCGCCTACCTGTAGATTTTGGCCTCTAGCTCAGCCGGCACCTAGGGAAACCTACCAAACCTGTGCATTTCAGAAAACTAGAGACTTAGGGGAATCCAAGACGGGGTGACTTGTGGGGCTCGGACCAGGTTCTGTTACCCAGAATCCTTTTCAAACCTCAAAATTTGGCTAGAAAAACACATGTTCCTCACATTTCTGTGGCAGAAAGTTCTGGAATCTGAGAGGAGCCACAAATTTCCTTCCACCCAGTGTTCCCCCAAGTCTCCCGATAAAAATGATACCTCACTTGTGTAGGTAGGCCTGGCACCCGCGACAAGAAACGCCCCAAAGCGCAACGTGGACACATCCAAATTTTTGAAAGAAAACAGAGGTGTTTTTTGCAAAGTGCCTACCTGTAGATTTTAGCCTCTAGCTCAGCCGGCACCTAGGGAAACCTACCAAACCTGTGCATTTCAGAAAACTAGAGACCTAGGGGAATCCAAGATGGGGTGACGTGGGGCTCGGATCAGGTTCTATTACCCAGAATCCTTTGCAAACCTCAAAATTTGGCTAAAAAAACACATGTTCCTCACATTTCTGTGGCAGAAAGTTCTGGAATCTGAGAGGAGCCACAAATTTCCTTTCACCCAGCGTTCCCCCAAGTCTCCTGATAAAAATGATACCTCACTTGTGTGGGTAGGCATAGTGCCCGCGACAGGAAACGCCCCAAAGCGCAACGTGGACACATCCAATTTTTTGAAAGAAAACAGAGGTGTTTTTTGCAAAGTGCCTACCTGTAGATTTTGGCCTCTAGCTCAGCCGGCACCTAGGGAAACTTACCAAACCTGTGCATTTCAGAAAACTAGAGACCTAGGGGAATCCAAGATGGTATGACTTGTGGGGCTCGGAGCAGGTTCTGTTACCCAAAATCCTTTGCAAACCTCAAAATTTGGCTAAAAAAACACATGTTCCTCACATTTCTGTGGCAGAAAGTTCTGGAATCTGAGAGGAGCCACAAATATCCTTCCACCCAGCGTTCCCCCAAGTCTCCTGATAAAAATGATACCTCACTTGTGTGGGTAGGCCTAGTGCCCGCGACAGGAAACGCCCCAAAGCGCGACGTGGACACATCCAATTTTTTGAAAGAAAACAGAGGTGTTTTTTGCAAAGTGCCTACCTGTAGATTTTGGCCTCTAGCTCAGCTGGCACCTAGGGAAACCTACCAAACCTGTGCATTTCTGAAAACTAGAGACCTAGGGGAATCCAAGATGGGGTGACTTGTGGGGCTCGGACCAGGTTCTGTTACCCAGAATCCTTTGCAAACCTCAAAATTTGGCTAAAAAAACACATGTTCCTCACATTTCTGTGGCAGAAAGTTCTGGAATCTGAGAGGAGCCACAAATATCCTTCCACCCAGCGTTCCCCCAAGTCTCCCGATAAAAATGATACCTCACTTGTGTGGGTAGGCCTAGCGCCCGCGACAGGAAACACCCCAAAGCGCAACGTGGACACATCCAATTTTTTGAAAGAAAACAGAGGTGTTTTTTGCAAAGCGCCTACCTGTAGATTTTGGCCTCTAGCTCAGCCGGCACCTAGGGAAACCTACCAAACCTGTGCATTTCAGAAAACTAGAGACTTAGGGGAATCCAAGACGGGGTGACTTGTGGGGCTCGGACCAGGTTCTGTTACCCAGAATCCTTTTCAAACCTCAAAATTTGGCTAGAAAAACACATGTTCCTCACATTTCTGTGGCAGAAAGTTCTGGAATCTGAGAGGAGCCACAAATTTCCTTCCACCCAGTGTTCCCCCAAGTCTCCCGATAAAAATGATACCTCACTTGTGTAGGTAGGCCTGGCACCCGCGACAAGAAACGCCCCAAAGCGCAACGTGGACACATCCAAATTTTTGAAAGAAAACAGAGGTGTTTTTTGCAAAGTGCCTACCTGTAGATTTTAGCCTCTAGCTCAGCCGGCACCTAGGGAAACCTACCAAACCTGTGCATTTCAGAAAACTAGAGACCTAGGGGAATCCAAGATGGGGTGACGTGGGGCTCGGATCAGGTTCTGTTACCCAGAATCCTTTGCAAACCTCAAAATTTGGCTAAAAAAACACATGTTCCTCACATTTCTGTGGCAGAAAGTTCTGGAATCTGAGAGGAGCCACAAATTTCCTTTCACCCAGCGTTCCCCCAAGTCTCCTGATAAAAATGATACCTCACTTGTGTGTGTAGGCATAGTGCCCGCGACAGGAAACGCCCCAAAGCGCAACGTGGACACATCCAATTTTTTGAAAGAAAACAGAGGTGTTTTTTGCAAAGTGCCTACCTGTAGATTTTGGCCTCTAGCTCAGCCGGCACCTAGGGAAACTTACCAAACCTGTGCATTTCAGAAAACTAGAGACCTAGGGGAATCCAAGATGGGGTGACTTGTGGGGCTCGGAGCAGGTTCTGTTACCCAAAATCCTTTGCAAACCTCAAAATTTGGCTAAAAAAACACATGTTCCTCACATTTCTGTGGCAGAAAGTTCTGGAATCTGAGAGGAGCCACAAATATCCTTCCACCCAGCGTTCCCCCAAGTCTCCCGATAAAAATGATACCTCACTTGTGTGGGTAGGCCTAGCGCCCGCGACAGGAAACGCCCCAAAGCGCAACGTGGACACATCCAATTTTTTGAAAGAAAACAGAGGTGTTTTTTGCAAAGTGCCTACCTGTAGATTTTGGCCTCTAGCTCAGCTGGCACCTAGGGAAACTTACCAAACCTGTGCATTTCTGAAAACTAGTGACCTAGGGGAATCCAAGATGGGGTGACTTGTGGGTACTCGGAGCAGGTTCTGTTACCCAAAATCCTTTGCAAACCTCAAAATTTGGCTAAAAAAACACATGTTCCTCACATTTCTGTGGCAGAAAGTTCTGGAATCTGAGAGGAGCCACAAATATCCTTCCACCCAGCGTTCCCCCAAGTCTCCCGATAAAAATGATACCTCACTTGTGTGGGTAGGCCTAGCACCCGCGACAGGAAACGCCCCAAAGCGCAACGTGGACACATCCAATTTTTTTAAAGAAAACAGAGGTGTTTTTTGCAAAGTGCCTACCTGTAGATTTTGGCCTCTAGCTCAGCCGGCACCTAGGGAAACCTACCAAACCTGTGCATTTCAGAAAACTAGAGACCTAGGGGAATCCAAGATGGGGTGACGTGGGGCTCGGACCAGGTTCTGTTACCCAGAATCCTTTGCAAACCTCAAAATTTGGCTAAAAAAACACATGTTCCTCACATTTCTGTGGCAGAAAGTTCTGGAATCTGAGAGGAGCCACAAATATCCTTCCACCCAGCGTTCCCCCAAGTCTCCCGATAAAAATGATACCTCACTTGTGTGGGTAGGCCTAGTGCCCGCGACAGGAAACGCCCCAAAGCGCAACGTGGACACATCCAATTTTTGGAAAGAAAACAGAGCTGTTTTTTGCAAAGTGCCTACCTGTAGATTTTGGCCTCTAGCTCAGCCGGCACCTAGGGAAACTTACCAAACCTGTGCATTTCAGAAAACTAGAGACCTAGGGGAAACCAAGATGGGGTGACTTGTGGGGCTCGGAGCAGGTTCTGTTACCCAAAATCCTTTGCAAACCTCAAAATTTGGCTAAAAAAACACATGTTCCTCACATTTCTGTGGCAGAAAGTTCTGGAATCTGAGAGGAGCCACAAATATCCTTCCACCCAGCGTTCCCCCAAGTCTCCCGATAAAAATGATACCTCACTTGTGTGGGTAGGCCTAGCGCCCGCGACAGGAAACGCCCCAAAGCGCAACGTGGACACATCCAATTTTTTGAAAGAAAACAGAGGTGTTTTTTGCAAAGCGCCTACCTGTAGATTTTGGCCTCTAGCTCAGCCGGCACCTAGGGAAACCTACCAAACCTGTGCATTTCAGAAAACTAGAGACTTAGGGGAATCCAAGACGGGGTGACTTGTGGGGCTCGGACCAGGTTCTGTTACCCAGAATCCTTTTCAAACCTCAAAATTTGGCTAAAAAAACACATGTTCCTCACATTTCTGTGGCAGAAAGTTCTGGAATCTGAGAGGAGCCACAAATTTCCTTCCACCCAGCGTTCCCCCAAGTCTCCCGATAAAAATGATACCTCACTTGTGTAGGTAGGCCTGGCACCCGCGACAAGAAACGCCCCAAAGCGCAACGTGGACACATCCAAATTTTTGAAAGAAAACAGAGGTGTTTTTTGCAAAGTGCCTACCTGTAGATTTTAGCCTCTAGCTCAGCCGGCACCTAGGGAAACCTACCAAACCTGTACCTTTCAGAAAACTAGAGACCTAGGGGAATCCAAGATGGGGTGACGTGGGGCTCGGATCAGGTTCTGTTACCCAGAATCCTTTGCAAACCTCAAAATTTGGCTAAAAAAACACATGTTCCTCACATTTCTGTGGCAGAAAGTTCTGGAATCTGAGAGGAGCCACAAATTTCCTTTCACCCAGCGTTCCCCCAAGTCTCCTGATAAAAATGATACCTCACTTGTGTGGGTAGGCATAGTGCCCGCGACAGGAAACGCCCCAAAGCGCAACGTGGACACATCCAATTTTTTGAAAGAAAACAGAGGTGTTTTTTGCAAAGTGCCTACCTGTAGATTTTGGCCTCTAGCTCAGCCGGCACCTAGGGAAACTTACCAAACCTGTGCATTTCAGAAAACTAGAGACCTAGGGGAATCCAAGATGGGGTGACTTGTGGGGCTCGGAGCAGGTTCTGTTACCCAAAATCCTTTGCAAACCTCAAAATTTGGCTAAAAAAACACATGTTCCTCACATTTCTGTGGCAGAAAGTTCTGGAATCTGAGAGGAGCCACAAATATCCTTCCACCCAGCGTTCCCCCAAGTCTCCCGATAAAAATGATACCTCACTTGTGTGGGTAGGCCTAGCGCCCGCGACAGGAAACACCCCAAAGCGCAACGTGGACACATCCAATTTTTTGAAAGAAAACAGAGGTGTTTTTTGCAAAGCGCCTACCTGTAGATTTTGGCCTCTAGCTCAGCCGGCACCTAGGGAAACCTACCAAACCTGTGCATTTCAGAAAACTAGAGACTTAGGGGAATCCAAGACGGGGTGACTTGTGGGGCTCGGACCAGGTTCTGTTACCCAGAATCCTTTGCAAACCTCAAAATTTGGCTAAAAAAACACATGTTCCTCACATTTCTGTGGCAGAAAGTTCTGGAATCTGAGAGGAGCCACAAATATCCTTCCACCCAGCGTTCCCCCAAGTCTCCCGATAAAAATGATACCTCACTTGTGTGGGTAGGCCTAGCGCCCGCGACAGGAAACACCCCAAAGCGCAACGTGGACACATCCAATTTTTTGAAAGAAAACAGAGGTGTTTTTTGCAAAGCGCCTACCTGTAGATTTTGGCCTCTAGCTCAGCCGGCACCTAGGGAAACCTACCAAACCTGTGCATTTCAGAAAACTAGAGACTTAGGGGAATCCAAGACGGGGTGACTTGTGGGGCTCGGACCAGGTTCTGTTACCCAGAATCCTTTTCAAACCTCAAAATTTGGCTAGAAAAACACATGTTCCTCACATTTCTGTGGCAGAAAGTTCTGGAATCTGAGAGGAGCCACAAATTTCCTTCCACCCAGTGTTCCCCCAAGTCTCCCGATAAAAATGATACCTCACTTGTGTAGGTAGGCCTGGCACCCGCGACAAGAAACGCCCCAAAGCGCAACGTGGACACATCCAAATTTTTGAAAGAAAACAGAGGTGTTTTTTGCAAAGTGCCTACCTGTAGATTTTAGCCTCTAGCTCAGCCGGCACCTAGGGAAACCTACCAAACCTGTGCATTTCAGAAAACTAGAGACCTAGGGGAATCCAAGATGGTGTGACGTGGGGCTCGGATCAGGTTCTGTTACCCAGAATCCTTTGCAAACCTCAAAATTTGGCTAAAAAAACACATGTTCCTCACATTTCTGTGGCAGAAAGTTCTGGAATCTGAGAGGAGCCACAAATTTCCTTTCACCCAGCGTTCCCCCAAATCTCCTGATAAAAATGATACCTCACTTGTGTGGGTAGGCATAGTGCCCGCGACAGGAAACGCCCCAAAGCGCAACGTGGACACATCCAATTTTTTGAAAGAAAACAGAGGTGTTTTTTGCAAAGTGCCTACCTGTAGATTTTGGCCTCTAGCTCAGCCGGCACCTAGGGAAACTTACCAAACCTGTGCATTTCAGAAAACTAGAGACCTAGGGGAATCCAAGATGGTATGACTTGTGGGGCTCGGAGCAGGTTCTGTTACCCAAAATCCTTTGCAAACCTCAAAATTTGGCTAAAAAAACACATGTTCCTCACATTTCTGTGGCAGAAAGTTCTGGAATCTGAGAGGAGCCACAAATATCCTTCCACCCAGCGTTCCCCCAAGTCTCCCGATAAAAATGATACCTCACTTGTGTGGGTAGGCCTAGCGCCCGCGACAGGAAACGCCCCAAAGCGCAACGTGGACACATCCAATTTTTTGAAAGAAAACAGAGGTGTTTTTTGCAAAGTGCCTACCTGTAGATTTTGGCCTCTAGCTCAGCCGGCACCTAAGGAAACCTACCAAACCTGTGCATTTCAGAAAACTAGAGACTTAGGGGAATCCAAGATGGGGTGACTTGTGGGGCTCGGACCAGGTTCTGTTACCCAGAATCCTTTGCAAACCTCAAAATTTGGCTAAAAAAACACATGTTCCTCACATTTCTGTGGCAGAAAGTTCTGGAATCTGAGAGGAGCCACAAATTTCCTTTCACCCAGCGTTCCCCCAAGTCTCCTGATAAAAATGATACCTCACTTGTGTGGGTAGGCCTAGTGCCCGCGACAGGAAACGCCCCAAAGCGCGACGTGGACACATCCAATTTTTTGAAAGAAAACAGAGGTGTTTTTTGCAAAGTGCCTACCTGTAGATTTTGGCCTCTAGCTCAGCTGGCACCTAGGGAAACCTACCAAACCTGTGCATTTCTGAAAACTAGAGACCTAGGGGAATCCAAGATGGGGTGACTTGTGGGGCTCGGACCAGGTTCTGTTACCCAGAATCCTTTGCAAACCTCAAAATTTGGCTAAAAAAACACATGTTCCTCACATTTCTGTGGCAGAAAGTTCTGGAATCTGAGAGGAGCCACAAATTTCCTTTCACCCAGCGTTCCCCCAAGTCTCCTGATAAAAATGATACCTCACTTGTGTGGGTAGGCCTAGTGCCCGCGACAGGAAACGCCCCAAAGCGCAACGTGGACACATCCAATTTTTTTAAAGAAAACAGAGGTGTTTTTTGCAAAGTGCCTACCTGTAGATTTTGGCCTCTAGCTCAGCCGGCACCTAGGGAAACCTACCAAACCTGTGCATTTCTGAAAACTAGAGACCTAGGGGAATCCAAGATGGGGTGACTTGTGGGGCTCGGACCAGGTTCTGTTCCCAGAATCCTTTGCAAACCTCAAAATTTGGCTAAAAAAACACGTTCCTCACATTTCTGTGGCAGAAAGTTCTGGAATCTGAGAGGAGCCACAAATTTCCTTCCACCCAGCGTTCCCCCAAGTCTCCCGATAAAAATGATACCTCACTTGTGTGGGTAGGCCTAGCGCCCGCGACAGGAAACGCCCCAAAGCGCAACGTGGACACATCCAATTTTTTTAAGGAAAACAGAGGTGTTTTTTGCAAAGTGCCTACCTGTAGATTTTGTCCTCTAGCTCAGCTGGCACCTAGGGAAACCTACCAAGCCCGTCCATTTCTGAAAACTAGAGACCTAGGGGAATCTAAGATGGGGTGACTTGTGGGGCTCGGACCAGGTTCTGTTACCCAGAATCCTTTGCAAACCTCAAAATTTGGCTAAAAAAACACATGTTCCTCAGATTTCTGTGGCAGAAAGTTCTGGAATCTGAGAGGAGACACAAATTTCCTTCCACCCAGCGTTCCCTCAAGTCTGCCGATAAAAATGATACCTCACTTGTGTGGGTAGGCCGAGCGCCCGTGACAGCAAACGCCCCAAAGCGCAACGTGGACACATCCAATTTTTTGAAAGAAAACAGAGGTGTTTTTTGCAAAGTGCCTACCTGTAGATTTTGGCCTCTAGCTCAGCCGGCACCTAGGGAAACTTACCAAACCTGTGCATTTCAGAAAACTAGAGACCTAGGGGAATCCAAGATGGGGTGACTTGTGGGGCTCGGAGCAGGTTCTGTTACCCAAAATCCTTTGCAAACCTCAAAATTTGGCTAAAAAAACACATGTTCCTCACATTTCTGTGGCAGAAAGTTCTGGAATCTGAGAGGAGCCACAAATATCCTTCCACCCAGCGTTCCCCCAAGTCTCCCGATAAAAATGATACCTCACTTGTGTGGGTAAGCCTAGCGCCCGCGACAGGAAATGCCCCAAAGCGCAACGTGGACACATCCAATTTTTTGAAAGAAAACAGAGGTGTTTTTTGCAAAGTGCCTACCTCTAGATTTTGGCCTCTAGCTCAGCCGGCACCTAGGGAAACCTACCAAACCTGTGCATTTCAGAAAACTAGAGACTTAGGGGAATCCAAGATGGGGAGACTTGTGGGGCTCGGACCAGGTTCTGTTACCCAGAATCCTTTGCAAACCTCAAAATTTGGCTAAAAAAACACATGTTCCTCACATTTCTGTGGCAGAAAGTTCTGGAATCTGAGAGGAGCCACAAATTTCCTTTCACCCAGCGTTCACCCAAGTCTCCTGATAAAAATGATACCTCACTTGTGTGGGTAGGCCTAGCGCCCGCGACAGGAAACGCCCCAAAGCGCAACGTGGACACATCCAATTTTTTTAAAGAAAACAGAGGTGTTTTTTGCAAAGTGCCTACCTGTAGATTTTGGCCTCTAGCTCAGCCGGCACCTAGGGAAACCTACCAAACCTGTGCATTTCAGAAAACTAGAGACTTAGGGGAATCCAAGATGGGGAGACTTGTGGGGCTCGGACCAGGTTCTGTTACCCAGAATCCTTTGCAAACCTCAAAATTTGGCTAAAAAAACACATGTTCCTCACATTTCTGTGGCAGAAAGTTCTGGAATCTGAGAGGAGCCACAAATTTCCTTTCACCCAGCGTTCACCCAAGTCTCCTGATAAAAATGATACCTCACTTGTGTGGGTAGGCCTAGCGCCCGCGACAGGAAACGCCCCAAAGCGCAACGTGGACACATCCAATTTTTTTAAAGAAAACAGAGGTGTTTTTTGCAAAGTGCCTACCTGTAGATTTTGGCCTCTAGCTCAGCCGGCACCTAGGGAAACCTACCAAACCTGTGCATTTCAGAAAACTAGAGACTTAGGGGAATCCAAGATGGGGAGACTTGTGGGGCTCGGACCAGGTTCTGTTACCCAGAATCCTTTGCAAACCTCAAAATTTGGCTAAAAAAACACATGTTCCTCACATTTCTGTGGCAGAAAGTTCTGGAATCTGAGAGGAGCCACAAATTTCCTTTCACCCAGCGTTCACCCAAGTCTCCTGATAAAAATGATACCTCACTTGTGTGGGTAGGCCTAGTGCCCGCGACAGGAAACGCCCCAAAGCGCGACGTGGACACATCCAATTTTTTGAAAGAAAACAGAGGTGTTTTTTGCAAAGTGCCTACCTGTAGATTTTGGCCTCTAGCTCAGCTGGCACCT
>NW_027150300.1:0-41202 GCF_031143425.1 Pleurodeles waltl
GGGGAATCCAAGGAGGGGTGACTTGCGGGGCTCGGACCAGGTTCTGTTACCTAGAATCCTTTGCAAACCTCAAAATTTGGCTAAAAAAACACATGTTCCTCACATTTCTGTGGCAGAAAGTTCTGGAATCTGAGAGGAGCCACAAATTTCCTTCCACCCAACGTTCCCCCAAGTCTCCCGATAAAAATGATACCTCACTTGTGTGGGTAGGCCTAGCGCATGCGACAGGAAACGCCCCAAAGCGCAACGTGGATACATCACATTTTTTGGAAGAAAACAGAGGTGTTTTTTGCGAAGTGCCTACCTGTAGATTTTGGCCTCTAGCTCAGCCGGCACCTAGGGAAACCTACCAAACCTGTGCATTTCTGAAAACTAGAGAACTAGGGGAATCCAAGGAGTGGTGACTTGCGGGGCTCGGACCAGGTTCTGTTACCCAGAATCCTTTGCAAACCTCAAAATTTGGCTAAAAAAACACATGTTCCTCACACTTCTGTGGCAGAAAGTTCTGGAATCTGAGAGGAGCCACAAATTTCCTTCCACCCAGCGTTCCCCCAAGTCTCCCGATAAAAATGATACCTCACTTGTGTGGGTAGGCCTAGCGCCCGCGACAGGAAACGCCCCAAAGCACAACGTGGACACATCCAAAATTTTGGAAGAAAACAGAGTTGTTTTTTGCAAAGTGCCTACCTGTAGATTTTGGCCTCTAGCTCAGAAGGCACCTAGGGAAACCTACCAAACCTGTGCCTTTCTGAAAACTAGAGACCTAGGGGAATCCAAGGAGGGGTGACTTGCGGGGCTCGGACCAGGTTCTGTTACCCAGAATCCTTTGCAAACCTCAAAATTTGGCTAAAAAAACACATGTTCCTCACATTTCTGTGGCAGAAAGTTCTGGAATCTGAGAGGAGCCACAAATTTCCTTCCACCCAGCGTTCCCCCAAGTCTCCCGATAAAAATGATACCTCACTTGTGTGGGTAGGCCTAGCGCCCACGACAGGAAACGCCCCAAAGCACAATGTGGACACATCCAAAATTTTGGAAGAAAACAGAGTTGTTTTTTGCGAAGTGCCTACCTGTAGATTTTGGCCTCTAGCTCAGCCGGCACCTAGGGAAACCTACTAAACCTGTGCATTTCTGAAAACTAGAGACCTAGGGGAATCCAAGGAGGGGTGACTTGCGGGGCTCGGACCAGGTTCTGTTACCCAGAATCCTTTGCAAACCTCAAAATTTGGCTAAAAAAACACATGTTCCTCACATTTCTGTGGCAGAAAGTTCTGGAATCTGAGAGGAGCCACAAATTTCCTTCCACCCAGCATTCCCCCAAGTCTCCCGATAAAAATGATACCTCACTTGTGTGGGTAGGCCTAGCGCCCGCGACAGGAAACGCCCCAAAGCGCAACGTGAACACATCCAAAATTTTGGAAGAAAACAGAGGTGTTTTTTGCAAAGTGCCTACCTGTAGATTTTGGCCTCTAGCTCAGCCGGCACCTAGGGAAACCTACCAAACCTGTGCATTTCTGAAAACTAGAGACCTAGGGAAATCCAAGGAGGGGTGACTTGCGGCGCTCGGACCAGGTTCTGTTACCCAGAATCCTTTGCAAACCTCAAAATTTGGCTAAAAAAACACATGTTCCTCACATTTCTGTGGCAGAAAGTTCTGAAATCTGAGAGGATCCACAAATTTCCTTCCACCCAGCGTTCCCCCAAGTCTCCCGATAAAAATGATACCTCACTTGTGTGGGTAGGCCTAGCGCCCGCGACAGGAAACGCCCCAAAGCACAACGTGGACACATCCAAAATTTTGGAAGAAAACAGAGGTGTTTTTTGCGAAGTGCCTACCTGTAGATTTGGGCCTCTAGCTCAGCCGGCACCTAGGGAAACCTACTAAACCTGTGCATTTCTGAAAACTAGAGACCTAGGGGAATCCAAGGAGGGGTGGCTTGCGGGGCTCGGACCAGGTTCTGTTACCCAGAATCCTTTGCAAACCTCAAAATTTGGCTAAAAAAACACATGTTCCTCACATTTCTGTGGCAGAAAGTTCTGGAATCTGAGAGGAGCCACAAATTTCCTTCCACCCAGCGTTCCCCCAAGTCTCCCGATAAAAATGATACCTCACTTGTGTGGGTAGGCCTAGCGCCCGCGACAGGAAACGCTCCAAAGCGCAACGTGGATACATCAAAAATTTTGGAAGAAAACAGAGGTGTTTTTTGCAAAGTGCCTACCTGTAGATTTTGGCCTCTAGCTCAGCCAGCACCTAGGGAAACCTACCAAACCTGTGCATTTCTGAAAACTAGAGACCTAGGGAAATCCAAGGAGGGGTGACATGCGGCGCTCGGACCAGGTTCTGTTACCCAGAATCCTTTGCAAACCTCAAAATTTGGCTAAAAAAACACATGTTCCTCACATTTCTGTGGCAGAAAGTTCTGGAATCTGAGAGGATCCACAAATTTCCTTCCACCCAGTGTTCCCCCAAGTCTCCCGATAAAAATGATACCTCACTTGTGTGGCTAGGCCTAGCGCCCGCGACAGGAAACGCCCCAAAGCGCAACGTGGACACATCCAAAATTTTGGAAGAAAACAGAGGTGTTTTTTGCGAAGTGCCTACCTGTAGATTTTGGCCTCTAGCTCAGCCGGCACCTAGGGAAACCTACCAAACCTGTGCATTTCTGAAAACTAGAGACCTAGGGGAATCCAAGGAGGGGTGACTTGCGGGGCTCGGACCAGGTTCTGTTACCCAGAATCCTTTGCAAACCTCAATATTTGGCTAAAAAAACACATGTTCCTCACATTTCTGTGGCAGAAAGTTCTGGAATCTGAGAGGAGCCACAAATTTCCTTCCACCCAGCGTTCCCCCAAGTCTCCCGATAAAAATGATACCTCACTTGTGTGGGTAGGCCTAGCGCCCGCGACAGGAAACGCCCCAAAGCAAAACGTGGACACATCCAAAATTTTGGAAGAAAACAGAGGTGTTTTTTGCGAAGTGCCTACCTGTAGATTTTGGCCTCTAGCTCAGCCGGCACCTAGAGAAACCTACCAAACCTGTGCATTTCTGAAAACTAGAGACCTAGGGGAATCCAAGGAGGGGTGACTTGCGGGGCTCGGACCAGGTTCTGTTACCCAGAATCCTTTGCAAACCTCAAAATTTGGCTAAAAAAACACATGTTCCTCATATTTCTGTGGCAGAAAGTTCTGGAATCTGAGAGGAGCCACAAATTTCCTCCCACCCAGCGTTCCCCCAAGTCTCCCGATAAAAATGATACCTCACTTGTGTGGGTAGGCCTAGCGCCCGCGACAGGAAACGCCCCAAAGCGCAACGTGAACACATCCAAAATTTTGGAAGAAAACAGAGGTGTTTTTTGCAAAGTGCCTACCTGTAGATTTTGGCCTCTAGCTCAGCCGGCACCTAGGGAAACCTACCAAACCTGTGCATTTCTGAAAACTAGAGACCTAGGGAAATCCAAGGAGGGGTGACTTGCGGCGCTCGGACCAGGTTATGTTACCCAGAATCCTTTGCAAACCTCAAAATTTTGCTAAAAAAACACATGTTCCTCACATTTCTGTGGCAGAAAGTTCTGGAATCTGAGAGGATCCACAAATTTCCTTCCACCCAGCGTTCCCCCAAGTCTCCCGATAAAAATGATACCTCACTTGTGTGGGTAGGCCTAACGCCCGCGACAGGAAACGCCCCAAAGCACAACGTGGACACATCCAAAATTTTGGAAGAAAACAGTTGTTTTTTGCTACGTGCCTACCTGTAGATTTTGGCCTCTAGCTCAGCCGGCACCTAGGGAAACCTACTAAACCTGTGCATTTCTGAAATCTAGAGACCTAGGGGAATCCAAGGAGGGGTGACTTGCGGGGCTCGGACCAGGTTCTGTTACCCAGAATCCTTTGCAAACCTCAAAATTTGGCTAAAAAAACACATGTTCCTCACATTTCTGTGGCAGAAAGTTCTGGAATCTGAGAGGAGCCACAAATTTCCTTCCACCCAGCGTTCCCCCAAGTCTCCCGATAAAAATGATACCTCACTTGTGTGGGTAGGCCTAGCGCCCGCGACAGGAAACGCCCCAAAGCACAACGTGGACACATCCAAAATTTTGGAAGAAAACAGAGTTGTTGTTTGCGAAGTGCCTACCTGTAGATTTTGGCCTCTAGCTCAGCCGGCACCTAGGGAAACCTACTAAACCTGTGCATTTCTGAAAACTAGAGACCTAGGGGAATCCAAGGAGGGGTGACTTGCAGGGCTCGGACCAGGTTCTGTTACCCAGAATCCTTTGCAAACCTCAAAATGAGGCTAAAAAAACACATGTTCCTCACATTTCTGTGCAGAAAGTTCTGGAATCTGAGAGGAGCCACAAATTTCCTTCCACCCAGCGTTCCCCCAAGTCTCCCGATAAAAATGATACCTCACTTGTGTGGGTAGGCCTAGCGCCCGCGACAGGAAACGCCCCAAAGCACAACGTGGACACATCCAAAATTTTGGAAGAAAACAGAGTTGTTGTTTGCGAAGTGCCTACCTGTAGATTTTGGCCTCTAGCTCAGCCGGCACCTAGGGAAACCTACTAAACCTGTGCATTTCTGAAAACTAGAGACCTAGGGGAATCCAAGGAGGGGTGACTTGCGGGGCTCGGACCAGGTTCTGTTACCCAGAATCCTTTGCAAACCTCAAAATGTGGCTAAAAAAACACATGTTCCTCACATTTCTGTGGCAGAAAGTTCTGGAATCTGAGAGGAGCCACAAATTTCCTTCCACCCAGCGTTCCCCCAAGTCTCCCGATAAAAATGATACCTCACTTGTGTGGGTAGGCCTAGCGCCCGCGACAGGAAACGCCCCAAAGCACAACGTGGACACATCCAAAATTTTGGAAGAAAACAGAGTTGTTGTTTGCGAAGTGCCTACCTGTAGATTTTGGCCTCTAGCTCAGCCGGCACCTAGGGAAACCTACTAAACCTGTGCATTTCTGAAAACTAGAGACCTAGGGGAATCCAAGGAGGGGTGACTTGCGGCGCTCGGACCAGGTTCTGTTACCCAGAATCCTTTGCAAACCTCAAAATTTGGCTAAAAAAACACATGTTCCTCACATTTCTGTGGCAGAAAGTTCTGGAATCTGAGAGGATCCACAAATTTCCTTCCACCCAGCGTTCCCCCAAGTCTCCCGATAAAAATGATACCTCACTTGTGTGGGTAGGCCTAGCGCCCGCGACAGGAAACGCCCCAAAGCACAACGTGGACACATACAAAATTTTGGAAGAAAACAGAGGTGTTTTTTGCGAAGTGCCTACCTGTAGATTTGGGCCTCTAGCTCAGCCGGCACCTAGGGAAACCTACTAAACCTGTGCATTTCTGAAAACTAGAGACCTAGGGGAATCCAAGGAGGGTTGGCTTGCGGGGCTCGGACCAGGTTCTGTTACCCAGAATCCTTTGCAAACCTCAAAATTTGGCTAAAAAAACACATGTTCCTCACATTTCTGTGGCAGAAAGTTCTGGAATCTGAGAGGAGCCACAAATTTCCTTCCACCCAGCGTTCCCCCAAGTCTCCCGATAAAAATGATACCTCACTTGTGTGGGTAGGCCTAGCGCCCGCGACAGGAAACGCTCCAAAGCGCAACGTGGATACATCAAAAATTTTGGAAGAAAACAGAGGTGTTTTTTGCAAAGTGCCTACCTGTAGATTTTGGCCTCTAGCTCAGCCAGCACCTAGGGAAACCTACCAAACCTGTGCATTTCTGAAAACTAGAGACCTAGGGAAATCCAAGGAGGGGTGACATGCGGCGCTCGGACCAGGTTCTGTTACCCAGATTCCTTTGCAAACCTCAAAATTTGGCTAAAAAAACACATGTTCCTCACATTTCTGTGGCAGAAAGTTCTGGAATCTGAGAGGATCCACAAATTTCCTTCCACCCAGTGTTCCCCCAAGTCTCCCGATAAAAATGATACCTCACTTGTGTGGCTAGGCCTAGCGCCCGCGACAGGAAACGCCCCAAAGCGCAACGTGGACACATCCAAAATTTTGGAAGAAAACAGAGGTGTTTTTTGCGAAGTGCCTACCTGTAGATTTTGGCCTCTAGCTCAGCCGGCACCTAGGGAAACCTACCAAACCTGTGCATTTCTGAAAACTAGAGACCTAGGGGAATCCAAGGAGGGGTGACTTGCGGGGCTCGGACCAGGTTCTGTTACCCCGAATCCTTTGCAAACCTCAATATTTGGCTAAAAAAACACATGTTCCTCACATTTCTGTGGCAGAAAGTTCTGGAATCTGAGAGGAGCCACAAATTTCCTTCCACCCAGCGTTCCCCCAAGTCTCCCGATAAAAATGATACCTCACTTGTGTGGGTAGGCCTAGCGCCCGCGACAGGAAACGCCCCAAAGCAAAACGTGGACACATCCAAAATTTTGGAAGAAAACATAGGTGTTTTTTGCGAAGTGCCTACCTGTAGATTTTGGCCTCTAGCTCAGCCGGCACCTAGAGAAACCTACCAAACCTGTGCATTTCTGAAAACTAGAGACCTAGGGGAATCCAAGGAGGGGTGACTTGCGGGGCTCGGACCAGGTTCTGTTACCCAGAATCCTTTGCAAACCTCAAAATTTGGCTAAAAAAACACATGTTCCTCATATTTCTGTGGCAGAAAGTTCTGGAATCTGAGAGGAGCCACAAATTTCCTCCCACCCAGCGTTCCCCCAAGTCTCCCGATAAAAATGATACCTCACTTGTGTGGGTAGGCCTAGCGCCCGCGACAGGAAACGCCCCAAAGCGCAACGTGAACACATCCAAAATTTTGGAAGAAAACAGAGGTGTTTTTTGCAAAGTGCCTACCTGTAGATTTTGGCCTCTAGCTCAGCCGGCACCTAGGGAAACCTACCAAACCTGTGCATTTCTGAAAACTAGAGACCTAGGGGAATCCAAGGAGGGGTGACTTGCGGGGCTCGGACCAGGTTCTGTTACCCAGAATCCTTTGCAAACCTCAATATTTGGCTAAAAAAACACATGTTCCTCACATTTCTGTGGCAGAAAGTTCTGGAATCTGAGAGGAGCCACAAATTTCCTCCCACCCAGCGTTCCCCCAAGTCTCCCGATAAAAATGATACCTCACTTGTGTGGGTAGGCCTAACGCCCGCGACAGGAAACGCCCCAAAGCACAACGTGGACACATCCAAAATTTTGGAAGAAAACAGTTGTTTTTTGCGACGTGCCTACCTGTAGATTTTGGCCTCTAGCTCAGCCGGCACCTAGGGAAACCTACTAAACCTGTGCATTTCTGAAATCTAGAGACCTAGGGGAATCCAAGGAGGGGTGACTTGCGGGGCTCGGACCAGGTTCTGTTACCCAGAATCCTTTGCAAACCTCAAAATTTGGCTAAAAAAACACATGTTCCTCACATTTCTGTGGCAGAAAGTTCTGGAATCTGAGAGGAGCCACAAATTTCCTTCCACCCAGCGTTCCCCCAAGTCTCCCGATAAAAATGATACCTCACTTGTGTGGGTAGGCCTAACGCCCGCGACAGGAAACGCCCCAAAGCACAACGTGGACACATCCAAAATTTTGGAAGAAAACAGAGTTGTTTTTTGCGACGTGCCTAACTGTAGATTTTGGCCTCTAGCTCAGCCGGCACCTAGGGAAACCTACTAAACCTGTGCATTTCTGAAATCTAGAGACCTAGGGGAATCCAAGGAGGGGTGACTTGCGGGGCTCGGACCAGGTTCTGTTACCCAGAATCCTTTGCAAACCTCAAAATTTGGCTAAAAAAACACATGTTCCTCACATTTCTGTGGCAGAAAGTTCTGGAATCTGAGAGGATCCACAAATTTCCTTCCACCCAGCGTTCCCCCAAGTCTCCCGATAAAAATGATACCTCACTTGTGTGGGTAGGCCTAGCGCCCGCGACAGGAAACGCCCCAAAGCACAACGTGGACACATCCAAAATTTTGGAAGAAAACAGAGTTGTTTTTTGCGAAGTGCCTACCTGTAGATTTTGGCCTCTAGCTCAGCCGGCACCTAGGGAAACATACTAAACCTGTGCATTTCTGAAAACTAGAGACCTAGGGGAATCCAAGGAGGGGTGACTTGCGGGGCTCGGACCAGGTTCTGTTACCCAGAATCCTTTGCAAACCTCAAAATTTGGCTAAAAAAACACATGTTCCTCACATTTCTGTGGCAGAAAGTTCTGGAATCTGAGAGGAGCCACAAATTTCCTTCCACCCAGCGGTCCCCCAAGTCTCCCGATAAAAATGATACCTCACTTGTGTGGGTAGGCCTAACGCCCGCGACAGGAAACGCCCCAAAGCACAAC
Source organism: Pleurodeles waltl (assembly GCF_031143425.1). NCBI lineage: Eukaryota > Metazoa > Chordata > Amphibia > Caudata > Salamandridae > Pleurodeles > Pleurodeles waltl. The sequence continues at coordinate 8,287 of NW_027150300.1, forward strand.
GTGGACACATCCAAAATTTTGGAAGAAAACAGAGTTGTTTTTTGCGACGTGCCTAACTGTAGATTTTGGCCTCTAGCTCAGCCGGCACCTAGGGAAACCTACTAAACCTGTGCATTTCTGAAAACTAGAGACCTAGGGGAATCCAAGGAGGGGTGACTTGCAGGGCTCGGACCAGGTTCTGTTACCCAGAATCCTTTGCAAACCTCAAAATGTGGCTAAAAAAACACATGTTCCTCACATTTCTGTGCAGAAAGTTCTGGAATCTGAGAGGAGCCACAAATTTCCTTCCACCCAGCGTTCCCCCAAGTCTCCCGATAAAAATGATACCTCACTTGTGTGGGTAGGCCTAGCGCCCGCGACAGGAAACGCCCCAAAGCACAACGTGGACACATCCAAAATTTTGGAAGAAAACAGAGTTGTTGTTTGCGAAGTGCCTACCTGTAGATTTTGGCCTCTAGCTCAGCCGGCACCTAGGGAAACCTACTAAACCTGTGCATTTCTCAAAACTAGAGACCTAGGGGAATCCAAGGAGGGGTGACTTGCGGGGCTCGGACCAGGTTCTGTTACCCAGAATCCTTTGCAAACCTCAAAATGTGGCTAAAAAAACACATGTTCCTCACATTTCTGTGGCAGAAAGTTCTGGAATCTGAGAGGAGCCACAAATTTCATTCCACCCAGCGTTCCCCCAAGTCTCCCGATAAAAATGATACCTCACTTGTGTGGGTAGGCCTAGCGCCCGCGACAGGAAACGCCCCAAAGCACAACGTGGACACATCCAAAATTTTGGAAGAAAACAGAGTTGTTGTTTGCGAAGTGCCTACCTGTAGATTTTGGCCTCTAGCTCAGCCGGCACCTAGGGAAACCTACTAAACCTGTGCATTTCTGAAAACTAGAGACCTAGGGGAATCCAAGGAGGGGTGACTTGCAGGGCTCGGACCAGGTTCTGTTACCCAGAATCCTTTGCAAACCTCAAAATGTGGCTAAAAAAACACATGTTCCTCACATTTCTGTGCAGAAAGTTCTGGAATCTGAGAGGAGCCACAAATTTCCTTCCACCCAGCGTTCCCCCAAGTCTCCCGATAAAAATGATACCTCACTTGTGTGGGTAGGCCTAGCGCCCGCGACAGGAAACGCCCCAAAGCACAACGTGGACACATCCAAAATTTTGGAAGAAAACAGAGTTGTTGTTTGCGAAGTGCCTACCTGTAGATTTTGGCCTCTAGCTCAGCCGGCACCTAGGGAAACCTACTAAACCTGTGCATTTCTGAAAACTAGAGACCTAGGGGAATCCAAGGAGGGGTGACTTGCGGGGCTCGGACCAGGTTCTGTTACCCAGAATCCTTTGCAAACCTCAAAATGTGGCTAAAAAAACACATGTTCCTCACATTTCTGTGGCAGAAAGTTCTGGAATCTGAGAGGAGCCACAAATTTCCTTCCACCCAGCGTTCCCCCAAGTCTCCCGATAAAAATGATACCTCACTTGTGTGGGTAGGCCTAGCGCCCGCGACAGGAAACGCCCCAAAGCACAACGTGGACACATCCAAAATTTTGGAAGAAAACAGAGTTGTTGTTTGCGAAGTGCCTACCTGTAGATTTTGGCCTCTAGCTCAGCCGGCACCTAGGGAAACCTACTAAACCTGTGCATTTCTGAAAACTAGAGACCTAGGGGAATCCAAGGAGGGGTGACTTGCGGGGCTTGGACCAGGTTCTGTTACCCAGAATCCTTTGCAAACCTCAAATGTGGCTAAAAAAACACATGTTCCTCACATTTCTGTGGCAGAAAGTTCTGGAATCTGAGAGGAGCCACAAATTTCCTTCCACCCAGCGTTCCCCCAAGTCTCCCGATAAAAATGATACCTCACTTGTGTGGGTAGGCCTAGCGCCCGCGACAGGAAACGCCCCAAAGCGCAACGTGAACACATCCAAAATTTTGGAAGAAAACAGAGGTGTTTTTTGCAAAGTGCCTACCTGTAGATTTTGGCCTCTAGCTCAGCCGGCACCTAGGGAAACCTACCAAACCTGTGCATTTCTGAAAACTAGAGACCTAGGGAAATCCAAGGAGGGGTGACTTGCGGCGCTCGGACCAGGTTCTGTTACCCAGAATCCTTTGCAAACCTCAAAATTTGGCTAAAAAAACACATGTTCCTCACATTTCTGTGGCAGAAAGTTCTGGAATCTGAGAGGATCCACAAATTTCCTTCCACCCAGCGTTCCCCCAAGTCTCCCGATAAAAATGATACCTCACTTGTGTGGGTAGGCCTAGCGCCCGCGACAGGAAACGCCCCAAAGCGCAACGTGGACACATCAAAAATTTTGGAAGAAAACAGAGGTGTTTTTTGCGAAGTGCCTACCTGTAGATTTTGGCATCTAGCTCAGCCGGCACCTAGGGAAACCTACCAAACCTGTGCATTTCTGAAAACTAGAGACCTATTGGAATCCAAGGAGGGGTGACTTGCGGGGCTCGGACCAGGTTCTGTTACCCAGAATCCTTTGCAAACCTCAATATTTGGCTAAAAAAACACATGTTCCTCACATTTCTGTGGCAGAAAGTTCTGGAATCTGAGAGGATCCACAAATTTCCTTCCACCCAGTGTTCCCCCAAGTCTCCCGATAAAAATGATACCTCACTTGTGTGGGTAGGCCTAGCGCCCGCGACAGGAAACGCCCCAAAGCGCAACGTGGACACATCCAAAATTTTGGAAGAAAACAGAGGTGTTTTTTGCGAAGTGCCTACCTGTAGATTTTGGCATCTAGCTCAGCCGGCACCTAGGGAAACCTACCAAACCTGTGCATTTCTGAAAACTAGAGACCTAGGGGAATCCAAGGAGCGGTGACTTGCGGGGCTCGGACCAGGTTCTGTTACCCAGAATCCTTTGCAAACCTCAATATTTGGCTAAAAAAACACATGTTCCTCACATTTCTGTGGCAGAAAGTTCTGGAATCTGAGAGGAGCCACAAATTTCCTTCCACCCAGCGTTCCCCCAAGTCTCCCAATAAAAATTATACCTCACTTGTGTGGGTAGGCCTAGCGCCCGCGACAGGAAACGCCCCAAAGCAAAACGTGGACACATCCAAAATTTTGGAAGAAAACAGAGGTGTTTTTTGCGAAGTGCCTACCTGTAGATTTTGGCCTCTAGCTCAGCCGGCACCTAGAGAAACCTACCAAACCGGTGCATTTCTGAAAACTAGAGACCTAGGGGAATCCAAGGAGGGGTGACTTGCGGGGCTCGGACCAGGTTCTGTTACCCAGAATCCTTTGCAAACCTCAATATTTGGCTAAAAAAACACATGTTCCTCTCATTTCTGTGGCAGAAAGTTCTGGAATCTGAGAGGAGCCACAAATTTCCTTCCACCCAGCGTTCCCCCAAGTCTCCCGATAAAAATGATACCTCAGTTGTGTGGGTAGGCCTAGCGCCCGCGACAGGAAACGCCCCAAAGCGCAACGTGGACACATCCAAAATTTTGGAAGAAAACAGAGGTGTTTTTTGCGAAGTGCCTACCTGTAGATTTTGGCCTCTAGCTCAGCCGGCACCTAGGGAAACCTACCAAACCTGTGCATTTCTGAAAACTAGAGACCTAGGGGAATCCAAGGAGGGGTGACTTGCGGGGCTCGGACCAGGTTCTGTTACCCAGAATCCTTTGCAAACCTCAATATTTGGCTAAAAAAACACATGTTCCTCACATTTCTGTGGCAGAAAGTTCTGGAATCTGAGAGGAGCCACAAATTTCCTTCCACCCAGCGTTCCCCCAAGTCTCCCGATAAAAATGATACCACACTTGTGTGGGTAGGCCTAGCGCCCGCAACAGGAAACGCCCCAAAGCGCAACGTGGACACATCCAAAATTTTGGAAGAAAACAGAGGTGTTTTTTGCAAAGTGCCTACCTTTAGATTTTGGCCTCTAGCTCAGCCGGCACCTAGGGAAACCTACCAAACCTGTGCATTTCTGAAAACTAGAGACCTAGGGGAATCCAAGGAGGGGTGACTTGCGGGGCTCGGACCAGGTTCTGTTACCCAGAATCCTTTGCAAACCTCAATATTTGGCTAAAAAAACACATGTTCCTCACATTTCTGTGGCAGAAAGTTCTGGAATCTGAGAGGAGCCACAAATTTCCTTCCGCCCAGCGTTCCCCCAAGTCTCCCGATAAAAATGATACCTCACTTGTGTGGGTAGGGCTAGCGCCCGCGACAGGAAACGCCCCAAAGCGCAACGTGGACACATCCAAAATTTTGGAAGAAAACAGAGGTGTTTTTTGTGAAGTGCCTACCTGTAGATTTTGGCTTCTAGCTCAGCCGGCACCTAGGGAAACCTACCAAACCTGTGCATTTCTGAAAACTAGAGACCTAGGGGAATCTAAGGAGGGGTGACTTGCGGGGCTCGGACCAGGTTCTGTTACCCAGAATCCTTTGCAAACCTCAATATTTGGCTAAAAAAACACATGTTCCTCACATTTCTGTGGCAGAAAGTTCTGGAATCTGAGAGGAGCCACAAATTTCCTTCCACCCAGCGTTCCCCCAAGTCTCCCGATAAAAATGATACCTCATTTGTGTGGGTAGGCCTAGCGCCCGCGACAGGAAACGCCCCAAAGCGCAACGTGGACACATCCAAAATTTTGGAAGAAAACTGAGGTGTTTTTTGCAAAGTGCCTACCTGTAGATTTTGGCCTCTAGCTCAGCCGGCACCTAGGGAAAACTACTAAACCTGTGCATTTCTGAAAACTAGAGACCTAGGGGAATCCAAGGAGGGGTGACTTGCGGGGCTCGGACCAGGTTCTGTTACCCAGAATCCTTTGCAAACCTCAAAATTTGGCTAAAAAAACACATGTTCCTCACATTTCTGTGGCAGAAAGTTCTGGAATCTGAGAGGAGCCACAAATTTCCTTCCACCCAGCATTCCCCCAAGTCTCCCGATAAAAATGATACCTCACTTGTGTGGATAGGCCTAGCGCCTGCGACAGGAAACGCCCCAAAGCGCAACGTGGACACATCACATTTTTTGGAAGAAAACAGAGGTGTTTTTTGCGAAGTGCCTACCTGTAGATTTTGGCCTCTAGCTCAGCCGGCACCTAGGGAAACCTACCAAACCTGTGCATTTCTGAAAACTAGAGACCTAGGGGAATCCAAGGAGGGGTGACTTGCGGGGCTCGGACCAGGTTCTGTTACCCAGAATCCTTTGCAAACCTCAAAATTTGGCTAAAAAAACACATGTTCCTCACACTTCTGTGGCAGAAAGTTCTGGAATCTGAGAGGAGCCACAAATTTCCTTCCACCCAGCGTTCCCCCAAGTCTCCCGATAAAAATGATACCTCACTTGTGTGGGTAGGCCTAGCGCCCGCGACAGGAAACGCCCCAAAGCACAACGTGGACACATCCAAAATTTTGGAAGAAAACAGAGTTGTTTTTTGCGAAGTGCCTACCTGTAGATTTTGGCCTCTAGCTCAGCCGGCACCTAGGGAAACCTACCAAACCTGTGCATTTCTGAAAACTAGAGACCTAGGGGAATCCAAGGAGGGGTGACTTGCGGGGCTCGGACCAGGTTCTGTTACCCAGAATCCTTTGCAAACCTCAAAATTTGGCTAAAAAAACACATGTTCCTCACATTTCTGTGGCAGAAAGTTCTGGAATCTGAGAGGAGCCACAAATTTCCTTCCACCCAGCGTTCCCCCAAGTCTCCCGATAAAAATGATACCTCACTTGTGTGGGTAGGCCTAGCGCCCGCGACAGGAAACGCCCCAAAGCACAATGTGGACACATCCAAAATTTTGGAAGAAAACAGAGTTGTTTTTTGCGAAGTGCCTACCTGTAGATTTTGGCCTCAAGCTCAGCCGGCACCTAGGGAAACCTACTAAACCTGTGCATTTCTGAAAACTAGAGACCTAGGGGAATCCAAGGAGGGGTGACTTGCGGGGCTCGGACCAGGTTCTGTTACCCAGAATCCTTTGCAAACCTCAAAATTTGGCTAAAAAAACACATGTTCCTCACATTTCTGTGGCAGAAAGTTCTGGAATCTGAGAGGAGCCACAAATTTCCTTCCACCCAGCGTTCCCCCAAGTCTCCCGATAAAAATGATACCTCACTTGTGTGGGTAGGCCTAGCGCCCGCGACAGGAAACGCTCCAAAGCGCAACGTGGACACATCAAAAATTTTGGAAGAAAACAGAGGTGTTTTTTGCAAAGTGCCTACCTGTAGATTTTGGCCTCTAGCTCAGCCGGCACCTAGGGAAACCTACCAAACCTGTGCATTTCTGAAAACTAGAGACCTAGGGAAATCCAAGGAGGGGTGACATGCGGCGCTCGGACCAGGTTCTGTTACCCAGAATCCTTTGCAAACCTCAAAATTTGGCTAAAAAAACACATGTTCCTCACATTTCTGTGGCAGAAAGTTCTGGAATCTGAGAGGATCCACAAATTTCCTTCCACCCAGTGTTCCCCCAAGTCTCCCGATAAAAATGATACCTCACTTGTGTGGGTAGGCCTAGCGCCCGCGACAGGAAACGCCCCAAAGCGCAACGTGGACACATCCAAAATTTTGGAAGAAAACAGAGGTGTTTTTTGCGAAGTGCCTACCTGTAGATTTTGGCCTCTAGCTCAGCCGGCACCTAGGGAAACCTACCAAACCTGTGCATTTCTGAAAACTAGAGACCTAGGGGAATCCAAGGAGCGGTGACTTGCGGGGCTCGGACCAGGTTCTGTTACCCAGAATCCTTTGCAAACCTCAATATTTGGCTAAAAAAACACATGTTCCTCACATTTCTGTGGCAGAAAGTTCTGGAATCTGAGAGGAGCCACAAATTTCCTTCCACCCAGCGTTCCCCCAAGTCTCAGAATAAAAATGATACCTCACTTGTGTGGGTAGGCCTAGCGCCCGCGACAGGAAACGCCCCAAAGCAAAACGTGGACACATCCAAAATTTTGGAAGAAAACAGAGGTGTTTTTTGCGAAGTGCCTACCTGTAGATTTTGGCCTCTAGCTCAGCCGGCACCTAGAGAAACCTACCAAACCTGTGCATTTCTGAAAACTAGAGACCTAGGGGAATCCAAGGAGGGGTGACTTGCGGGGCTCGGACCAGGTTCTGTTACCCAGAATCCTTTGCAAACCTCAATATTTGGCTAAAAAAACACATGTTCCTCTCATTTCTGTGGCAGAAAGTTCTGGAATCTGAGAGGAGCCACAAATTTCCTTCCACCCAGCGTTCCCCCAAGTCTCCCGATAAAAATGATACCTCACTTGTGTGGGTAGGCCTAGCGCCCGCGACAGGAAACGCCCCAAAGCGCAACGTGGACACATCCAAAATTTTGGAAGAAAACAGAGGTGTTTTTTGCGAAGTGCCTACCTGTAGATTTTGGCCTCTAGCTCAGCCGGCACCTAGGGAAACCTACCAAACCTGTGCATTTCTGAAAACTAGAGACCTAGGGGAATCCAAGGAGGGGTGACTTGCGGGGCTCGGACCAGGTTCTGTTACCCAGAATCCTTTGCAAACCTCAATATTTGGCTAAAAAAACACATGTTCCTCACATTTCTGTGGCAGAAAGTTCTGGAATCTGAGAGGAGCCACAAATTTCCTTCCACCCAGCGTTCCCCCAAGTCTCCCGATAAAAATGATACCTCACTTGTGTGGGTAGGCCTAGCGCCCGCGACAGGAAACGCCCCAAAGCGCAACGTGGACACATCCAAAATTTTGGAAGAAAACAGGTGTTTTTTGCAAAGTGCCTACCTTTAGATTTTGGCCTCTAGCTCAGCCGGCACCTAGGTAAACCTACCAAACCTGTGCATTTCTGAAAACTAGAGACCTAGGGGAATCCAAGGAGGGGTGACTTGCGGGGCTCGGACCAGGTTCTGTTACCCAGAATCCTTTGCAAACCTCAATATTTGGCTAAAAAAACACATGTTCCTCACATTTCTGTGGCAGAAAGTTCTGGAATCTGAGAGGAGCCACAAATTTCCTTCCGCCCAGCGTTCCCCCAAGTCTCCCGATAAAAATGATACCTCACTTGTGTGGGTAGGGCTAGCGCCCGCGACAGGAATCGCCCCAAAGCGCAACGTGGACACATCCAAAATTTTGGAAGAAAACAGAGGTGTTTTTTGTGAAGTGCCTACCTGTAGATTTTGGCTTCTAGCTCAGCCGGCACCTAGGGAAACCTACCAAACCTGTGCATTTCTGAAAACTAGAGACCTAGGGGAATCTAAGGAGGGGTGACTTGCGGGGCTCGGACCAGGTTCTGTTACCCAGAATCCTTTGCAAACCTCAATATTTGGCTAAAAAAACACATGTTCCTCACATTTCTGTGGCAGAAAGTTCTGGAATCTGAGAGGAGCCACAAATTTCCTTCCACCCAGCGTTCCCCAAGTCTCCCGATAAAAATGATACCTCATTTGTGTGGGTAGGCCTAGCGCCCGCGACAGGAAACGCCCCAAAGCGCAACGTGGACACATCCAAAATTTTTGAAGAAAACTGAGGTGTTTTTTGCAAAGTGCCTACCTGTAGATTTTGGCCTCTAGCTCAGCCGGCACCTAGGGAAAACTACTAAACCTGTGCATTTCTGAAAACTAGAGACCTAGGGGAATCCAAGGAGGGGTGACTTGCGGGGCTCGGACCAGGTTCTGTTACCCAGAATCCTTTGCAAACCTCAAAATTTGGCTAAAAAAACACATGTTCCTCACATTTCTGTGGCAGAAAGTTCTGGAATCTGAGAGGAGCCACAAATTTCCTTCCACCCAGCATTCCCCCAAGTCTCCCGATAAAAATGATACCTCAGTTGTGTGGGTAGGCCTAGCGCCCGCGACAGGAAACGCCCCAAAGCGCAACGTGGACACATCCAAAATTTTGGAAGAAAACAGAGGTGTTTTTTGCGAAGTGCCTACCTGTAGATTTTGGCCTCTAGCTCAGCCGGCACCTAGGGAAACCTACCAAACCTGTGCATTTCTGAAAACTAGAGACCTAGGGGAATCCAAGGAGGGGTGACTTGCGGGGCTCGGACCAGGTTCTGTTACCCAGAATCCTTTGCAAACCTCAATATTTGGCTAAAAAAACACATGTTCCTCACATTTCTGTGGCAGAAAGTTCTGGAATCTGAGAGGAGCCACAAATTTCCTTCCACCCAGCGTTCCCCCAAGTCTCCCGATAAAAATGATACCTCACTTGTGTGGGTAGGCCTAGCGCCCGCGACAGGAAACGCCCCAAAGCGCAACGTGGACACATCCAAAATTTTGGAAGAAAACAGAGCTGTTTTTTGCGAAGTGCCTACCTGTAGATTTTGGCCTCTAGCTCAGCCGGCACCTAGAGAAACCTACCAAACCTGTGCATTTCTGAAAACTAGAGACCTAGGGGAATCCAAGGAGGGGTGACTTGCGGGGCTCGGACCAGGTTCTGTTACCCAGAATCCTTTGCAAACCTCAAAATTTGGCTAAAAAAACACATGTTCCTCACATTTCTGTGGCAGAAAGTTCTGGAATCTGAGAGGAGCCACAAATTTCCTTCCACCCAGCGTTCCCCCAAGTCTCCCGATAAAAATGATACCTCACTTGTGTGGGTAGGCCTAGCGCCCGCGACAGGAAACGCTCCAAAGCGCAACGTGGACACATCAAAAATTTTGGAAGAAAACAGAGGTGTTTTTTGCAAAGTGCCTACCTGTAGATTTTGGCCTCTAGCTCAGCCGGCACCTAGGGAAACCTACCAAACCTGTGCATTTCTGAAAACTAGAGACCTAGGGAAATCCAAGGAGGGGTGACATGCGGCGCTCGGACCAGGTTCTGTTACCCAGAATCCTTTGCAAACCTCAAAATTTGGCTAAAAAAACACATGTTCCTCACATTTCTGTGGCAGAAAGTTCTGGAATCTGAGAGGATCCACAAATTTCCTTCCACCCAGTTGTCCCCCAAGTCTCCCGATAAAAATGATACCTCACTTGTGTGGGTAGGCCTAGCGCCCGCGACAGGAAACGCCCCACAGCGCAACGTGGACACATCCAAAATTTTGGAAGAAAACAGAGGTGTTTTTTGCGAAGTGCCTACCTGTAGATTTTGGCCTCTAGCTCAGCCGGCACCTAGGGAAACCTACCAAACCTGTGCATTTCTGAAAACTAGAGACCTAGGGGAATCCAAGGAGCGGTGACTTGCGGGGCTCGGACCAGGTTCTGTTACCCAGAATCCTTTGCAAACCTCAATATTTGGCTAAAAAAACACATGTTCCTCACATTTCTGTGGCAGAAAGTTCTGGAATCTGAGAGGAGCCACAAATTTCCTTCCACCCAGCGTTCCCCCAAGTCTCAGAATAAAAATGATACCTCACTTGTGTGGGTAGGTCTAGCGCCCGCGACAGGAAACGCCCCAAAGCGAAACGTGGACACATCCAAAATTTTGGAAGAAAACAGAGGTGTTTTTTGCGAAGTGCCTACCTGTAGATTTTGGCCTCTAGCTCAGCCGGCACCTAGAGAAACCTACCAAACCTGTGCATTTCTGAAAACTAGAGACCTAGGGGAATCCAAGGAGGGGTGACTTGCGGGGCTCGGACCAGGTTCTGTTACCCAGAATCCTTTGCAAACCTCAATATTTGGCTAAAAAAACACATGTTCCTCTCATTTCTGTGGCAGAAAGTTCTGGAATCTGAGAGGAGCCACAAATTTCCTTCCACCCAGCGTTCCCCCAAGTCTCCCGATAAAAATGATACCTCACTTGTGTGGGTAGGCCTAGCGCCCGCGACAGGAAACGCCCCAAAGCGCAACGTGGACACATCCAAAATTTTGGAAGAAAACAGATGTGTTTTTTGCGAAGTGCCTACCTGTAGATTTTGGCCTCTAGCTCAGCCGGCACCTAGGGAAACCTACCAAACCTGTGCATTTCTGAAAACTAGAGACCTAGGGGAATCCAAGGAGGGGTGACTTGCGGGGCTCGGACCAGGTTCTGTTACCCAGAATCCTTTGCAAACCTCAATATTTGGCTAAAAAAACACATGTTCCTCACATTTCTGTGGCAGAAAGTTCTGGAATCTGAGAGGAGCCACAAATTTCCTTCCACCCAGCGTTCCCCCAAGTCTCCCGATAAAAATGATACCTCACTTGTGTGGGTAGGCCTAGCGCCCGCGACAGGAAACGCCCCAAAGCGCAACGTGGACACATCCAAAATTTTGGAAGAAAACAGAGGTGTTTTTTGCGAAGTGCCTACCTGTAGATTTTGGCCTCTAGCTCAGCCGGCACCTAGGGAAACCTACCAAACCTGTGCATTTCTGAAAACTAGAGACCTAGGGGAATCCAAGGAGGGGTGACTTGCGGGGCTCGGACCAGGTTCTGTTACCCAGAATCCTTTGCAAACCTCAATATTTGGCTAAAAAAACACATGTTCCTCACATTTCTGTGGCAGAAAGTTCTGGAATCTGAGAGGAGCCACAAATTTCCTTCCACCCAGCGTTCCCCCAAGTCTCCCGATAAAAATGATACCTCACTTGTGTGGGTAGGCCTAGCGCCCGCGACAGGAAACGCCCCAAAGCGCAACGTGGACACATCCAAAATTTTGGAAGAAAACAGGTGTTTTTTGCAAAGTGCCTACCTTTAGATTTTGGCCTCTAGCTCAGCCGGCACCTAGGTAAACCTACCAAACCTGTGCATTTCTGAAAACTAGAGACCTAGGGGAATCCAAGGAGGGGTGACTTGCGGGGCTCGGACCAGGTTCTGTTACCCAGAATCCTTTGCAAACCTCAATATTTGGCTAAAAAAACACATGTTCCTCACATTTCTGTGGCAGAAAGTTCTGGAATCTGAGAGGAGCCACAAATTTCCTTCCGCCCAGCGTTCCCCCAAGTCTCCCGATAAAAATGATACCTCACTTGTGTGGGTAGGGCTAGCGCCCGCGACAGGAATCGCCCCAAAGCGCAACGTGGACACATCCAAAATTTTGGAAGAAAACAGAGGTGTTTTTTGTGAAGTGCCTACCTGTAGATTTTGGCTTCTAGCTCAGCCGGCACCTAGGGAAACCTACCAAACCTGTGCATTTCTGAAAACTAGAGACCTAGGGGAATCTAAGGAGGGGTGACTTGCGGGGCTCGGACCAGGTTCTGTTACCCAGAATCCTTTGCAAACCTCAATATTTGGCTAAAAAAACACATGTTCCTCACATTTCTGTGGCAGAAAGTACTGGAATCTGAGAGGAGCCACAAATTTCCTTCCACCCAGCGTTCCCCAAGTCTCCCGATAAAAATGATACCTCATTTGTGTGGGTAGGCCTAGCGCCCGCGACAGGAAACGCCACAAAGCGCAACGTGGACACATCCAAAATTTTTGAAGAAAACTGAGGTGTTTTTTGCAAAGTGCCTACCTGTAGATTTTGGCCTCTAGCTCAGCCGGCACCTAGGGAAAACTACTAAACCTGTGCATTTCTGAAAACTAGAGACCTAGGGGAATCCAAGGAGGGGGACTTGCGGGGCTCGGACCAGGTTCTGTTACCCAGAATCCTTTGCAAACCTCAAAATTTGGCTAAAAAAACACATGTTCCTCACATTTCTGTGGCAGAAAGTTCTGGAATCTGAGAGGAGCCACAAATTTCCTTCCACCCAGCATTCCCCCAAGTCTCCCGATAAAAATGATACCTCAGTTGTGTGGGTAGGCCTAGCGCCCGCGACAGGAAACGCCCCAAAGCGCAACGTGGACACATCCAAAATTTTGGAAGAAAACAGAGGTGTTTTTTGCGAAGTGCCTACCTGTAGATTTTGGCCTCTAGCTCAGCCGGCACCTAGGGAAACCTACCAAACCTGTGCATTTCTGAAAACTAGAGACCTAGGGGAATCCAAGGAGGGGTGACTTGCGGGGCTCGGACCAGGTTCTGTTACCCAGAATCCTTTGCAAATCTCAATATTTGGCTAAAAAAACACATGTTCCTCACATTTCTGTGGCAGAAAGTTCTGGAATCTGAGAGGAGCCACAAATTTCCTTCCACCCAGCGTTCCCCCAAGTCTCCCGATAAAAATGATACCTCACTTGTGTGGGTAGGCCTAGCGCCCGCGACAGGAAACGCCCCAAAGCGCAACGTGGACACATCCAAAATTTTGGAAGAAAACAGAGCTGTTTTTTGCGAAGTGCCTACCTGTAGATTTTGGCCTCTAGCTCAGCCGGCACCTAGAGAAACCTACCAAACCTGTGCATTTCTGAAAACTAGAGACCTAGGGGAATCCAAGGAGGGGTGACTTGCGGGGCTCGGACCAGGTTCTGTTACCCAGAATCCTTTGCAAACCTCAAAATTTGGCTAAAAAAACACATGTTCCTCACATTTCTGTGGCAGAAAGTTCTGGAATCTGAGAGGAGCCACAAATTTCCTTCCACCCAGCGTTCCCCCAAGTCTCCCGATAAAAATGATACCTCACTTGTGTGGGTAGGCCTAGCGCCCGCGACAGGAAACGCTCCAAAGCGCAACGTGGACACATCAAAAATTTTGGAAGAAAACAGAGGTGTTTTTTGCAAAGTGCCTACCTGTAGATTTTGGCCTCTAGCTCAGCCGGCACCTAGGGAAACCTACCAAACCTGTGCATTTCTGAAAACTAGAGACCTAGGGAAATCCAAGGAGGGGTGACATGCGGCGCTCGGACCAGGTTCTGTTACCCAGAATCCTTTGCAAACCTCAAAATTTGGCTAAAAAAACACATGTTCCTCACATTTCTGTGGCAGAAAGTTCTGGAATCTGAGAGGATCCACAAATTTCCTTCCACCCAGTTGTCCCCCAAGTCTCCCGATAAAAATGATACCTCACTTGTGTGGGTAGGCCTAGCGCCCGCGACAGGAAACGCCCCACAGCGCAACGTGGACACATCCAAAATTTTGGAAGAAAACAGAGGTGTTTTTTGCGAAGTGCCTACCTGTAGATTTTGGCCTCTAGCTCAGCCGGCACCTAGGGAAACCTACCAAACCTGTGCATTTCTGAAAACTAGAGACCTAGGGGAATCCAAGGAGCGGTGACTTGCGGGGCTCGGACCAGGTTCTGTTACCCAGAATCCTTTGCAAACCTCAATATTTGGCTAAAAAAACACATGTTCCTCACATTTCTGTGGCAGAAAGTTCTGGAATCTGATAGGAGCCACAAATTTCCTTCCACCCAGCGTTCCCCCAAGTCTCAGAATAAAAATGATACCTCACTTGTGTGGGTAGGTCTAGCGCCCGCGACAGGAAACGCCCCAAAGCGAAACGTGGACACATCCAAAATTTTGGAAGAAAACAGAGGTGTTTTTTGCGAAGTGCCTACCTGTAGATTTTGGCCTCTAGCTCAGCCGGCACCTAGAGAAACCTACCAAACCTGTGCATTTCTGAAAACTAGAGACCTAGGGGAATCCAAGGAGGGGTGACTTGCGGGGCTCGGACCAGGTTCTGTTACCCAGAATCCTTTGCAAACCTCAATATTTGGCTAAAAAAACACATGTTCCTCTCATTTCTGTGGCAGAAAGTTCTGGAATCTGAGAGGAGCCACAAATTTCCTTCCACCCAGCGTTCCCCCAAGTCTCCCGATAAAAATGATACCTCACTTGTGTGGGTAGGCCTAGCGCCCGCGACAGGAAACGCCCCAAAGCGCAACGTGGACACATCCAAAATTTTGGAAGAAAACAGAGGTGTTTTTTGCGAAGTGCCTACCTGTAGATTTTGGCCTCTAGCTCAGCCGGCACCTAGGGAAACCTACCAAACCTGTGCATTTCTGAAAACTAGAGACCTAGGGGAATCCAAGGAGGGGTGACTTGCGGGGCTCGGACCAGGTTCTGTTACCCAGAATCCTTTGCAAACCTCAATATTTGGCTAAAAAAACACATGTTCCTCACATTTCTGTGGCAGAAAGTTCTGGAATCTGAGAGGAGCCACAAATTTCCTTCCACCCAGCGTTCCCCCAAGTCTCCCGATAAAAATGATACCTCACTTGTGTGGGTAGGCCTAGCGCCCGCGACAGGAAACGCCCCAAAGCGCAACGTGGACACATCCAAAATTTTGGAAGAAAACAGAGGTGTTTTTTGCAAAGTGCCTACCTTTAGATTTTGGCCTCTAGCTCAGCCGGCACATAGGGAAACCTACCAAACCTGTGCATTTCTGAAAACTAGAGACCTAGGGGAATCCAAGGAGGGGTGACTTGCGGGGCTCGGACCAGGTTCTGTTACCCAGAATCCTTTGCAAACCTCAATATTTGGCTAAAAAAACACATGTTCCTCACATTTCTGTGGCAGAAAGTTCTGGAATCTGAGAGGAGCCACAAATTTCCTTCCGCCCAGCGTTCCCCCAAGTCTCCCGATAAAAATGATACCTCACTTGTGTGGGTAGGGCTAGCGCCCGCGACAGGAATCGCCCCAAAGCGCAACGTGGACACATCCAAAATTTTGGAAGAAAACAGAGGTGTTTTTTGTGAAGTGCCTACCTGTAGATTTTGGCTTCTAGCTCAGCCGGCACCTAGGGAAACCTACCAAACCTGTGCATTTCTGAAAACTAGAGACCTAGGGGAATCTAAGGAGGGGTGACTTGCGGGGCTCGGACCAGGTTCTGTTACCCAGAATCCTTTGCAAACCTCAATATTTGGCTAAAAAAACACATGTTCCTCACATTTCTGTGGCAGAAAGTTCTGGAATCTGAGAGGAGCCACAAATTTCCTTCCACCCAGCGTTCCCCCAAGTCTCCCGATAAAAATGATACCTCATTTGTGTGGGTAGGCCTAGCGCCCGCGACAGGAAACGCCCCAAAGCGCAACATGGACACATCCAAAATTTTGGAAGAAAACTGAGGTGTTTTTTGCAAAGTGCCTACCTGTAGATTTTGGCCTCTAGCTCAGCCGGCACCTAGGGAAAACTACTAAACCTGTGCATTTCTGAAAACTAGAGACCTAGGGGAATCCAAGGAGGGGTGACTTGCGGGGCTCGGACCAGGTTCTGTTACCCAGAATCCTTTGCAAACCTCAAAATTTGGCTAAAAAAACACATGTTCCTCACATTTCTGTGGCAGAAAGTTCTGGAATCTGAGAGGAGCCACAAATTTCCTTCCACCCAGCATTCCCCCAAGTCTCCCGATAAAAATGATACCTCACTTGTGTGGGTAGGCCTAGCGCCCGCGACAGGAAACGCCCCAAAGCGCAACGTGGACACATCCAAAATTTTGGAAGAAAACAGAGGTGTTTTTTGCGAAGTGCCTACCTGTAGATTTTAGCCTCTAGCTCAGCCGGCACCTAGGGAAACCTACCAAACCTGTGCATTTCTGAAAACTAGAGACCTAGGGGAATCCAAGGAGGGGTGACTTGCGGGGCTCGGACCAGGTTCTGTTACCCAGAATCCTTTGCAAACCTCAATATTTGGCTAAAAAAACACATGTTCCTCACATTTCTGTGGCAGAAAGTTCTGGAATCTGAGAGGAGCCACAAATTTCCTTCCACCCAGCGTTCCCCCAAGTCTCCCGATAAAAATGATACCTCACTTGTGTGGGTAGGCCTAGCGCCCGCGACAGGAAACGCCCCAAAGCGCAACGTGGACACATCCAAAATTTTTGAAGAAAACAGAGGTGTTTTTTGCGAAGTGCCTACCTGTAGATTTTGGCCTCTAGCTCAGCTGGCACCTAGGGAAACCTACCAAACCTGTGCATTTCTGAAAACTAGAGACCTAGGGGAATCCAAGGAGGGGTGACTTGCGGGGCTCGGACCAGGTTCTGTTACCCAGAATCCTTTGCAAACCTCAATATTTGGCTAAAAAAACACATGTTCCTCACATTTCTGTGGCAGAAAGTTCTGGAATCTGAGAGGAGCCACAAATTTCCTTCCACCCAGCGTTCCCCCAAGTCTCCCGATAAAAATGATACCTCACTTGTGTGGGTAGGCCTAGCGCCCGCGACAGGAAACGCCCCAAAGCGCAACGTGGACACATCCAAAATTTTGGAAGAAAACAGAGGTGTTTTTTGCAAAGTGCCTACCTTTAGATTTTGGCCTCTAGCTCAGCCGGCACCTAGGGAAACCTACCAAACCTGTGCATTTCTGAAAACTAGAGACCTAGGGGAATCCAAGGAGGGGTGACTTGCGGGGCTCGGACCAGGTTCTGTTACCCAGAATCCTTTGCAAACCTCAATATTTGGCTAAAAAAACACATTTCTGTGGCAGAAAGTTCTGGAATCTGAGAGGAGCCACAAATTTCCTTCCGCCCAGCGTTCCCCCAAGTCTCCCGATAAAAATGATACCTCACTTGTGTGGGTAGGGCTAGCGCCCGCGACAGGAAACGCCCCAAAGCGCAACGTGGACACATCCAAAATTTTGGAAGAAAACAGAGGTGTTTTTTGTGAAGTGCCTACCTGTAGATTTTGGCTTCTAGCTCAGCCGGCACCTAGGGAAACCTACCAAACCTGTGCATTTCTGAAAACTAGAGACCTAGGGGAATCCAAGGAGGGGTGACTTGCGGGGCTCGGACCAGGTTCTGTTACCCAGAATCCTTTGCAAACCTCAATATTTGGCTAAAAAAACACATGTTCCTCACATTTCTGTGGCAGAAAGTTCTGGAATCTGAGAGGAGCCACAAATTTCCTTCCACCCAGCGTTCCCCCAAGTCTCCCGATAAAAATGATACCTCACTTGTGTGGGTAGGCCTAGCGCCCGCGACAGGAAACGCCCCAAAGCGCAACGTGGACACATCCAAAATTTTGGAAGAAAACAGAGGTGTTTTTTGCAAAGTGCCTACCTTTAGATTTTGGCCTCTAGCTCAGCCGGCACCTAGGGAAACCTACCAAAACTGTGCATTTCTGAAAACTAGAGACCTAGGGGAATCCAAGGAGGGGTGACTTGCAGGGCTCGGACCAGGTTCTGTTACCCAGAATCCTTTGCAAACCTCAAAATTTGGCTAAAAAAACACATGTTCCTCACATTTCTGTGGCAGAAAGTTCTGGAATCTGAGAGGAGCCACAAATTTCCTTCCACCCTGCGTTCCCCCAAGTCTCCCGATAAAAATGATACCTCACTTGTGTGGGTAGGCCTAGCGCCCGCGACAGGAAACGCCCCAAAGCGCAACGTGGACACATCCAAAAATTTGGACGAAAACAGAGGTGTTTTTTGCGAAGTGCCTACCTGTAGATTTTGGCCTCTAGCTCAGCCGGCACCTAGGGAAACCTACTAAACCTGTGCATTTCTAAAAACTAGAGACCTAGGGGAATCCAAGGAGGGGTGACTTGCGGGGCTCGGACCAGGCTCTGTTACCCAGAATCCTTTGCAAACCTCAAAATTTGGATAAAAAAACACATGTTCCTCACATTTCTGTGGCAGAAAGTTCTGGAATCTGAGAGGAGCCACAAATTTCCTTCCACCCAGCGTTCCCCCAAGTCTCCCGATAAAAATGATACCTCACTTGTGTGGGTAGGCCTAGCGCCCACGACAGGAAACGCCCCAAAGCGCAACGTGGACACATCCAAAATTTTGGAAGAAAACTGAGGTGTTTTTTGCAAAGTGCCTACCTGTAGATTTTGGCCTCTAGCTCAGCCGGCACCTAGGGAAAACTACTAAACCTGTGCATTTCTGAAAACTAGAGACCTAGGGGAATCCAAGGAGGGGTGACTTGTGGGGCTCGGACCAGGTTCTGTTACCCAGAATCCTTTGCAAACCTCAAAATTTGGCTAAAAAAACACATGTTCCTCACATTTCTGTGGCAGAAAGTTCTGGAATCTGAGAGGAGCCACAAATTTCCTTCCACCCAGCGTTCCCCCAAGTCTCCCGATAAAAATGATACCTCACTTGTGTGGGTAGGCTTAGCGCCCGCGACAGGAAACGCCCCAAAGCGCAACGTGGACACATCCAAAATTTTGGAAGAAAACAGAGGTGTTTTTTGTGAAGTGCCTACCTGTAGATTTTGGCCTCTAGCTCAGCCGGCACCTAGGGAAACCTACCAAAACTGTGCATTTCTGAAAACTAGAGACCTAGGGGAATCCAAGGAGGGGTGACTTACGGGGCTCGGACCAGGTTCTGTTACTCAGAATCCTTTGCAAACCTCAATATTTGGCTAAAAAAACACATGTTCCTCACATTTCTGTGGCAGAAAGTTCTGGAATCTGAGAGGAGCCACAAATTTCCTTCCACCCAGCGTTCCCCCAAGTCTCCCGATAAAAATGATACCTCACTTGTGTGGGTAGGCCTAGCGCCCGCGACAGGAAACGCCCCAAAGCGCAACGTGGACACATCCAAAATTTTGGAAGAAAACAGAGGTGTTTTTTGCGAAGTGCCTACCTGTAGATTTTGGCCTCTAGATCAGCCGGCACCTAGGGAAACCTACCAAACCTGTGCCTTTCTGAAAACTAGAGACCTAGGGGAACCCAAGGAGGGGTGACTTGCAGGGCTCGGACCAGGTTCTGTTACCCAGAATCCTTTGCAAACCTCAAAATTTGGCTAAAAAAACACATGTTCCTCACATTTCTGTGGCAGAAAGTTCTGGAATCTGAGAGGAGCCACAAATTTCCTTCCACCCAGCGTTCCCCCAAGTCTCCCGATAAAAATGATACCTCACTTGTGTGGGTAGGCCTAGCGCCCGCGACAGGAAACGCCCCAAAGCGCAACGTGGACACATCCAAAATTTTGGAAGAAAACAGAGGTGTTTTTTGCGAAGTGCCTACCTGTAGATTTTGGCCTCTAGCTCAGCCGGCACCTAGGGAAACCTACCAAAACTGTGCATTTCTGAAAACTAGAGACCTAGGGGAATCCAAGGAGGGGTGACTTGCGGGGCTCGGACCAGGTTCTGTTACTCAGAATCCTTTGGAAACCTCAATATTTGGCTAAAAAAACACATGTTCCTCACATTTCTGTGGCAGAAAGTTCTGGAATCTGAGAGGAGCCACAAATTTCCTTCCACCCAGCGTTCCCCCAAGTCTCCCGATAAAAATGATACCTCACTTGTGTGGGTAGGCCTAGCGCCCGCGACAGGAAACGCCCCAAAGCGCAACGTGGACACATCCAAAAATTTGGACGAAAACAGAGGTGTTTTTTGCGAAGTGCCTACCTGTAGATTTTGGCCTCTAGCTCAGCCGGCACCTAGGGAAACCTACTAAACCTGTGCATTTCTAAAAACTAGAGACCTAGGGGAATCCAAGGAGGGGTGACTTGCGGGGCTCGGACCAGGCTCTGTTACCCAGAATCCTTTGCAAACCTCAAAATTTGGCTAAAAAAACACATGTTCCTCACATTTCTGTGGCAGAAAGTTCTGGAATCTGAGAGGAGCCACAAATTTCCTTCCACCCTGCGTTCCCCCAAGTCTCCCGATCAAAATGATACCTCACTTGTGTGGGTAGGCCTAGCGCCCGCGACAGGAAACGCCCCAAAGCGCAACGTGGACACATCCAAAATTTTGGAAGAAAACAGAGGTGTTTTTTGCGAAGTGCCTACCTGTAGATTTTGGCCTCTAGCTCAGCCGGCACCTAGGGAAACCTACCAAACCTGTGCATTTCTGAAAACTAGAGACCTAGGGGAATCCAAGGAGGGGTGACTTGCGGGGCTCAGACCAGGTTCTGTTACCCAGAATCCTTTGCAAACCTCAAAATTTGGCTAAAAAAACACATGTTCCTCACATTTCTGTGGCAGAAAGTTCTGGAATCTGAGAGGAGCCACAAATTTCCTTCCACCCAGCGTTCCCCCAAGTGTCCCGATAAAAATGATACCTCACTTGTGTGGGTAGGCCTAGCGCCCGCGACAGGAAACACCCCAAAGCGCAACGTGGACACATCCAAAATTTTGGAAGAAAACAGAGGTGTTTTTTGCGAAGTGCCTACCTGTAGATTTTGGCCTCTAGCTCAGCCGGCACCTAGGGAAACCTACCAAACCTGTGCATTTCTGAAAACTAGAGACCTAGGGGAATCCAAGGAGGGGTGACTTGCGGGGCTCGGACCAGGTTCTGTTACCCAGAATCCTTTGCAAACCTCAATATTTGGCTAAAAAAACTCATGTTCCTCACATTTCTGTGGCAGAAAGTTCTGGAATCTGAGAGGAGCCACAAATTTCCTTCCGCCCAGCGTTCCCCCAAGTCTCCCGATAAAAATTATACCTCACTTGTGTGGGTAGGCCTAGCGCCCGCGACAGGAAACGCCCCAAAGCGCAACGTGGACACATCCAAAATTTTGGAAGAAAACAGAGGTGTTTTTTGCGAAGTGCCTACCTTTAGATTTTGGCCTCTAGATCAGCCGGCACCTAGGGAAACCTACCAAACCTGTGCCTTTCTGAAAACTAGAGACCTAGGGGAACCCAAGGAGGGGTGACTTGCAGGGCTCGGACCAGGTTCTGTTACCCAGAATCCTTTGCAAACCTCAAAATTTGGCTAAAAAAACAAATGTTCCTCACATTTCTGTGGCAGAAAGTTCTGGAATCTGAGAGGAGCCACAAATTTTCTTCCACCCAGCGTTCCCCCAAGTCTCCCGATAAAAATGATACCTCACTTGTGTGGGTAGGCCTAGCGCCCGCGACAGGAAACGCCCCAAAGCGCAACGTGGACACATCCAAAATTTTGGAAGAAAACAGAGGTGTTTTTTGCGAAGTGCCTACCTGTAGATTTTGGCCTCTAGCTCAGCCGTCACCTAGGGAAACCTACCAAACCTGTGCATTTCTGAAAAGTAGAGACCTAGGGGAATCCAAGGAGGGGTGACTTGCGGGGCTCGGACCAGGTTCTGTTACCCAGAATCCTTTGCAAACCTCAATATTTGGCTAAAAAAACACATGTTCCTCACATTTCTATGGCAGAAAGTTCTGGAATCTGAGAGGAGCCACAAATTTCCTTCCACCCAGCGTTTCCCCAAGTCTCCCGATAAAAATGATACCTCACTTGTGTGGGTAGGCCTAGCGCCCGCGACAGGAAACGCCCCAAAGCGCAACGTGGACACATCCAAAATTTTGGAAGAAAACAGAGGTGTTTTTTGCGAAGTGCCTACCTGTAGATTTTGGCCTCTAGCTCAGCCGGCACCTAGGGAAACCTACCAAACCTGTGCATTTCTGAAAACTAGGGACCTAGGGGAATCCAAGGGGGTGTGACTTGCGGGGCTCGGACCAGGTTCTGTTACCCAGAATCCTTTGCAAACCTCAATATTTGGCTAAAAAAACACATGTTCCTCACATTTCTGTGGCAGAAAGTTCTGGAATCTGAGAGGAGCCACAAATTTCCTTCCACCCAGCGTTCCCCCAAGTCTCCCGATACAAATGATACCTCACTTGTGTGGGTAGGCCTAGCGCCCGCGACAGGAAATGCCCCAAAGCGCAACGTGGACACATCCAAAAATTTGGACGAAAACAGAGGTGTTTTTTGCGAAGTGCCTACCTGTAGATTTTGGCCTCTAGCTCAGCCGGCACCTAGGGAAACCTACTAAACCTGTGCATTTCTAAAAACTAGAGACCTAGGGGAATCCAAGGAGGGGTGACTTGCGGGGCTCGGACCAGGTTCTGTTACCCAGAATCCTTTGCAAACCTCAAAATTTGGCTAAAAAAACACATGTTCCTCACATTTCTGTGGCAGAAAGTTCTGGAATCTGAGAGGAGCCACAAATTTCCTTCTACCCAGCGTTCCCCCAAGTCTCCCGATAAAAATGATACCTCACTTGTGTGGGTAGGCCTAGCGCCCGCGACAGGAAACGCCCCAAAGCGCAACGTGGACACATCCAAAATTTTGGAAGAAAACAGAGGTGTTTTTTGCGAAGTGCCTACCTGTAGATTTTGGCCTCTAGCTCAGCCGGCACCTAGGGAAACCTACCAAAACTGTGCATTTCTGAAAACTAGAGACCTAGGGGAATCCAAGGAGGGGTGACTTGCGGGGCTCGGACCAGGTTCTGTTACCCAGAATCCTTTGCAAACCTCAATATTTGGCTAAAAAAACACATGTTCCTCACATTTCTGTGGCAGAAAGTTCTGGAATCTGAGAGGAGCCACAAATTTCCTTCCGCCCAGCGTTCCCCTAAGTCTCCCGATAAAAATTATACCTCATTTGTGTGGGTAGGCCTAGCGCCCGCGACAGGAAACGCCCCAAAGCGCAACGTGGACACATCCAAAATTTTGGAAGAAAACAGAGGTGTTTTTTGCGAAGTGCCTACCTGTAGATTTTGGCCTCTAGATCAGCCGGCACCTAGGGAAACCTACCAAACCTGTGCCTTTCTGAAAACTAGAGACCTAGGGGAACCCAAGGAGGGGTGACTTGCAGGGCTCGGACCAGGTTCTGTTACCCAGAATCCTTTGCAAACCTCAAAATGTGGCTAAAAAAACACATGTTCCTCACATTTCTGTGGCAGAAAGTTCTGGAATCTGAGAGGAGCCACAAATTTCCTTCCACACAGCGTTCCCCCAAGTCTCCCGATAAAAATGATACCTCACTTGTGTGGGTAGGCCTAGCGCCCGCGACAGGAAACGCCCCAAAGCGCAACGTGGACACATCCAAAATTTTGGAAGAAAACAGAGGTGTTTTTTGCGAAGTGCCTACCTGTAGATTTTGGCCTCTAGCTCAGCCGTCACCTAGGGAAACCTACCAAACCTGTGTATTTCTGAAAAGTAGAGACCTAGGGGAATCCAAGGAGGGGTGACTTGCGGGGCTCGGACCAGGTTCTGTTACCCAGAATCCTTTGCAAACCTCAAAATTTGGCTAAAAAAACACATGTTCCTCACATTTCTGTGGCAGAAAGTTCTGGAATCTGAGAGGAGCCACAAATTTCCTTCCACCCAGCGTTTCCCCAAGTCTCCCGATAAAAATGATACCTCACTTGTGTGGGTAGGCCTAGCGCCCGCGACAGGAAACGCCCCAAAGCGCAACGTGGACACATCCAAAATTTTGGAAGAAAACAGAGGTGTTTTTTGCGAAGTGCCTACCTGTAGATTTTGGCCTCTAGCTCAGCCGGCACCTAGGGAAACCTACCAAAACTGTGCATTTCTGAAAACTAGAGACCTAGGGGAATCCAAGGAGGGGTGACTTGCGGGGCTCGGACCAGGTTCTGTTACTCAGAATCCTTTGGAAACCTCAATATTTGGCTAAAAAAACACATGTTCCTCACATTTCTGTGGCAAAAAGTTCTGGAATCTGAGAGGAGCCACAAATTTCCTTCCACCCAGCGTTCCCCCAAGTCTCCCGATAAAAATGATACCTCACTTGTGTGGGTAGGCCTAGCGCCCGCGACAGGAAACGCCCCAAAGCGCAACGTGGACACATCCAAAAATTTGGACGAAAACAGAGGTGTTTTTTGCGAAGTGCCTACCTGTAGATTTTGGCCTCTAGCTCAGCCGGCACCTAGGGAAACCTACTAAACCTGTGCATTTCTAAAAACTAGAGACCTAGGGGAATCCAAGGAGGGGTGACTTGCGGGGCTCGGACCAGGCTCTGTTACCCAGAATCCTTTGCAAACCTCAAAATTTGGATAAAAAAACACATGTTCCTCACATTTCTGTGGCAGAAAGTTCTGGAATCTGAGAGGAGCCACAAATTTCCTTCCACCCAGCGTTCCCCCAAGTCTCCCGATAAAAATGATACCTCACTTGTGTGGGTAGGCCTAGCGCCCACGACAGGAAACGCCCCAAAGCGCAACGTGGACACATCCAAAATTTTGGAAGAAAACAGAGGTGTTTTTTGCGAAGTGCCTACCTGTAGATTTTGGCCTCTAGCTCAGCCGGCACCTAGGGAAACCTACCAAACCTGTGCATTTCTGAAAACTAGAGACCTAGGGGAATCCAAGGAGGGGTGACTTGCGGGGCTCAGACCAGGTTCTGTTACCCAGAATCCTTTGCAAACCTCAAAATTTGGCTAAAAAAACACATGTTCCTCACATTTCTGTGGCAGAAAGTTCTGGAATCTGAGAGGAGCCACAAATTTCCTTCCACCCAGCGTTCCCCCAAGTGTCCCGATAAAAATGATACCTCACTTGTGTGGGTAGGCCTAGCGCCCCGCGACAGGAAACACCCCAAAGCGCAACGTGGACACATCCAAAATTTTGGAAGAAAACAGAGGTGTTTTTTGCGAAGTGCCTACCTGTAGATTTTGGCCTCTAGCTCAGCCGGCACCTAGGGAAACCTACCAAACCTGTGCATTTCTGAAAACTAGAGACCTAGGGGAATCCAAGGAGGGGTGACTTGCGGGGCTCGGACCAGGTTCTGTTACCCAGAATCCTTTGCAAACCTCAATATTTGGCTAAAAAAACACATGTTCCTCACATTTCTGTGGCAGAAAGTTCTGGAATCTGAGAGGAGCCACAAATTTCCTTCCGCCCAGCGTTCCCCCAAGTCTCCCGATAAAAATTATACCTCACTTGTGTGGGTAGGCCTAGCGCCCGCGACAGGAAACGCCCAAAGCGCAACGTGGACACATCCAAAATTTTGGAAGAAAACAGAGGTGTTTTTTGCGAAGTGCCTACCTGTAGATTTTGGCCTCTAGATCAGCCGGCACCTAGGGAAACCTACCAAACCTGTGCCTTTCTGAAAACTAGAGACCTAGGGGAACCCAAGGAGGGGTGACTTGCAGGGCTCGGACCAGGTTCTGTTACACAGAATCCTTTGCAAACCTCAAAATTTGGCTAAAAAAACACATGTTCCTCACATTTCTGTGGCAGAAAGTTCTGGAATCTGAGGTGAGCCACAAATTTCCTTCCACCCAGCGTTCCCCCAAGTCTCCCGATAAAAATGATACCTCACTTGTGTGGGTAGGCCTAGCGCCCGCGACAGGAAACGCCCCAAAGCGCAACGTGGACACATCCAAAATTTTGGAAGAAAACAGAGGTGTTTTTTGCGAAGTGCCTACCTGTAGATTTTGGCCTCTAGCTCAGCCGTCACCTTGGGAAACCTACCAAACCTGTGCATTTCTGAAAAGTAGAGACCTAGGGGAATCCAAGGAGGGGTGACTTGCGGGGCTCGGACCAGGTTCTGTTACCCAGAATCCTTTGCAAACCTCAATATTTGGCTAAAAAAACACATGTTCCTCACATTTCTATGGCAGAAAGTTCTGGAATCTGAGAGGAGCCACAAATTTCCTTCCACCCAGCGTTTCCCCAAGTCTCCCGATAAAAATGATACCTCACTTGTGTGGGTAGGCCTAGCGCCCGCGACAGGAAACGCCCCAAAGCGCAACGTGGACACATCCAAAATTTTGGAAGAAAACAGAGGTGTTTTTTGCGAAGTGCCTACCTGTAGATTTTGGCCTCTAGCTCAGCCGGCACCTAGGGAAACCTACCAAACCTGTGCATTTCTGAAAACTAGAGACCTAGGGGAATCCAAGGAGGTGTGACTTGCCGGGCTCGGACCAGGTTCTGTTACCCAGAATCCTTTGCAAACCTCAATATTTGGCTAAAAAAACACATGTTCCTCACATTTCTGTGGCAGAAAGTTCTGGAATCTGAGAGGAGCCACAAATTTCATTTCACCCAGCGTTTCCCCAAGTCTCCCGATAAAAATGATACCTCACTTGTGTGGGTAGGCCTAGCGCCCGCGACAGGAAACGCCCCAAAGCGCAACGTGGACACATCCAAAATTTTGGAAGAAAACAGAGGTGTTTTTTGCGAAGTGCCTACCTGTAGATTTTGGCCTCTAGCTCAGCCGGCACCTAGGGAAACCTACCAAACATGTGCATTTCTGAAAACTAGAGACCTAGGGGAATCCAAGGCGGTGTGACTTGCGGGGCTCGGACCAGGTTCTGTTACCCAGAATCCTTTGCAAACCTCAATATTTGGCTAAAAAAACACATGTTCCTCACATTTCTGTGGCAGAAAGTTCTGGAATCTGAGAGGAGCCACAAATTTCCTTCCACCCAGCGTTCCCCCAAGTCTCCCGATAAAAATGATACCTCACTTGTGTGGGTAGGCCTAGCGCCCGCGACAGGAAACGCCCCAAAGCGCAACGTGGGACACATCCAAAATTTTGGAAGAAAACAGAGGTGTTTTTTGCGAAGTGCCTACCTGTAGATTTTGGCCTCTAGCTCAGCCGGCACCTAGGGAAACCTACCAAACCTGTGCATTTCTGAAAACTAGAGACCTAGGGGAATCAAGGAGGGGTGACTTGTGGGGCTCAGACCAGGTTCTGTTACCCAGAATCCTTTGCAAACCTCAAAATTTGGCTAAAAAAAACACATGTTCCTCACATTTCTGTGGCAGAAAGTTCTGGAATCTGAGAGGAGCCACAAATTTCCTTCCACCCAGCGTTCCCCCAAGTCTCCCGATAAAAATGATACCTCACTTGTGTGGGTAGGCCTAGCGCCCGCGACAGGAAACGCCCCAAAGCGCAACGTGGACACATCCAAAATTTTGGAAGAAAACAGAGGTGTTTTTTGCGAAGTGCCTACCTGTAGATTTTGGCCTCTAGCTCAGCCGGCACCTAGGGAAACCTACCAAAACTGTTCATTTCTGAAAACTAGACACCTAGGGGAATCCAAGGAGGGGTGACTTGCGGGGCTCGGACCAGGTTCTGTTACCCAGAATCCTTTGCAAACCTCAATATTTGGCTAAAAAAACACATGTTCCTCACATTTCTGTGGCAGAAAGTTCTGGAATCTGAGAGGAGCCACAAATTTCCTTCCGCCCAGCGTTCCCCTAAGTCTCCCGATAAAAATTATACCTCACTTGTGTGGGTAGGCCTAGCGCCCGCGACAGGAAACGCCCCAAAGCGCAACGTGGACACATCCAAAATTTGGAAGAAAACAGAGGTGTTTTTTGCGAAGTGCCTACCTGTAGATTTTGGCCTCTAGATCAGCCGGCACCTAGGGAAACCTACCAAACCTGTGCCTTTCTGAAAACTAGAGACCTAGGGGAACCCAAGGAGGGGTGACTTGCAGGGCTCGGACCAGGTTCTGTTACCCAGAATCCTTTGCAAACCTCAAAATTTGGCTAAAAAAACACATGTTCCTCACATTTCTGTGGCAGAAAGTTCTGGAATCTGAGAGGAGCCACAAATTTCCTTCCACCCAGCGTTCCCCCATGTCTCCCGATAAAATGATACCTCACTTGTGTGGGTAGGCCTAGCGCCCGCGACAGGAAACGCCCCAAAGCGCAACGTGGACACATCCAAAATTTTGGAAGAAAACAGAGGTGTTTTTTGCGAAGTGCCTACCTGTAGATTTTGGCCTCTAGCTCAGCCGGCACCTAGGGAAACCTACCAAAACTGTGCATTTCTGAAAACTAGAGACCTAGGGGAATCCAAGGAGGGGTGACTTGCGGGGCTCGGACCAGGTTCTGTTACTCAGAATCCTTTGGAAACCTCAATATTTGGCTAAAAAAAACACATGTTCCTCACATTTCTGTGGCAAAAAGTTCTGGAATCTGAGAGGAGCCACAAATTTCCTTCCACCCAGCGTTCCCCCAAGTCTCCCGATAAAAATGATACCTCACTTGTGTGGGTAGGCCTAGCGCCCGCGACAGGAAACGCCCCAAAGCGCAACGTGGACACATCCAAAAATTTGGACGAAAACAGAGGTGTTTTTTGCGAAGTGCCTACCTGTAGATTTTGGCCTCTAGCTCAGCCGGCACCTAGGGAAACCTACTAAACCTGTGCATTTCTAAAAACTAGAGACCTAGGGGAATCCAAGGAGGGGTGACTTGCGGGGCTCGGACCAGGCTCTGTTACCCAGAATCCTTTGCAAACCTCAAAATTTGGATAAAAAAACACATGTTCCTCACATTTCTGTGGCAGAAAGTTCTGGAATCTGAGAGGAGCCACAAATTTCCTTCCACCCAGCGTTCCCCAAGTCTCCCGATAAAAATGATACCTCAGTTGTGTGGGTAGGCCTAGCGCCCACGACAGGAAACGCCCCAAAGCGCAACGTGGACACATCCAAAATTTTGGAAGAAAACAGAGGTGTTTTTTGCGAAGTGCCTACCTGTAGATTTTGGCCTCTAGCTCAGCCGGCACCTAGGGAAACCTACCAAACCTGTGCATTTCTGAAAACTAGAGACCTAGGGGAATCCAAGGAGGGGTGACTTGCGGGGCTCAGACCAGGTTCTGTTACCCAGAATCCTTTGCAAACCTCAAAATTTGGCTAAAAAAACACATGTTCCTCACATTTCTGTGGCAGAAAGTTCTGGAATCTGAGAGGAGCCACAAATTTCCTTCCACCCAGCGTTCCCCCAAGTGTCCCGATAAAAATGATACCTCACTTGTGTGGGTAGGCCTAGCGCCCGCGACAGGAAACACCCCAAAAGCGCAACGTGGACACATCCAAAATTTTGGAAGAAAACAGAGGTGTTTTTTGCGAAGTGCCTACCTGTAGATTTTGGCCTCTAGCTCAGCCGGCACCTAGGGAAACCTACCAAACCTGTGCATTTCTGAAAACTAGAGACCTAGGGGAATCCAAGGAGGGGTGACTTGCGGGCTCGGACCAGGTTCTGTTACCCAGAATCCTTTGCAAACCTCAATATTTGGCTAAAAAAAACACATGTTCCTCACATTTCTGTGGCAGAAAGTTCTGGAATCTGAGAGGAGCCACAAATTTCCTTCCGCCCAGCGTTCCCCCAAGTCTCCCGATAAAAATTATACCTCACTTGTGTGGGTAGGCCTAGCGCCCGCGACAGGAAACGCCCCAAAGCGCAACGTGGACACATCCAAAATTTTGGAAGAAAACAGAGGTGTTTTTTGCGAAGTGCCTACCTGTAGATTTTGGCCTCTAGATCAGCCGGCACCTAGGGAAACCTACCAAACCTGTGCCTTTCTGAAAACTAGAGACCTAGGGGACCCAAGGAGGGGTGACTTGCAGGGCTCGGACCAGGTTCTGTTACCCAGAATCCTTTGCAAACCTCAAAATTTGGCTAAAAAAACACATGTTCCTCACATTTCTGTGGCAGAAAGTTCTGGAATCTGAGGTGAGCCACAAATTTCCTTCCACCCAGCGTTCCCCCAAGTCTCCCGATAAAAATGATACCTCACTTGTGTGGGTAGGCCTAGCGCCCGCGACAGGAAACGCCCCAAAGCGCAACGTGGACACATCCAAAATTTTGGAAGAAAACAGAGGTGTTTTTTGCGAAGTGCCTACCTGTAGATTTTGGCCTCTAGCTCAGCCGTCACCTAGGGAAACCTACCAAACCTGTGCATTTCTGAAAAGTAGAGACCTAGGGGAATCCAAGGAGGGGTGACTTGCGGGGCTCGGACCAGGTTCTGTTACCCAGAATCCTTTGCAAACCTCAATATTTGGCTAAAAAAACACATGTTCCTCACATTTCTATGGCAGAAAGTTCTGGAATCTGAGAGGAGCCACAAATTTCCTTCCACCCAGCGTTTCCCCAAGTCTCCCGATAAAAATGATACCTCACTTGTGTGGGTAGGCCTAGCGCCCGCGACAGGAAACGCCCCAAAGCGCAACGTGGACACATCCAAAATTTTGGAAGAAAACAGAGGTGTTTTTTGCGAAGTGCCTACCTGTAGATTTTGGCCTCTAGCTCAGCCGGCACCTAGGGAAACCTACCAAACCTGTGCATTTCTGAAAACTAGAGACCTAGGGGAATCCAAGGAGGTGTGACTTGCCGGGCTCGGACCAGGTTCTGTTACCCAGAATCCTTTGCAAACCTCAATATTTGGCTAAAAAAACACATGTTCCTCACATTTCTGTGGCAGAAAGTTCTGGAATCTGAGAGGAGCCACAAATTTCCTTTCACCCAGCGTTTCCCCAAGTCTCCCGATAAAAATGATACCTCACTTGTGTGGGTAGGCCTAGCGCCCGCGACAGGAAACGCCCCAAAGCGCAACGTGGACACATCCAAAATTTTGGAAGAAAACAGAGGTGTTTTTTGCGAAGTGCCTACCTGTAGATTTTGGCCTCTAGCTCAGCCGGCACCTAGGGAAACCTACCAAACATGTGCATTTCTGAAAACTAGAGACCTAGGGGAATCCAAGGCGGTGTGACTTGCGGGGCTCGGACCAGGTTCTGTTACCCAGAATCCTTTGCAAACCTCAATATTTGGCTAAAAAAACACATGTTCCTCACATTTCTGTGGCAGAAAGTTCTGGAATCTGAGAGGAGCCACAAATTTCCTTCCACCCAGCGTTCCCCCAAGTCTCCCGATAAAAATGATACCTCACTTGTGTGGGTAGGCCTAGCGCCCGCGACAGGAAACGCCCCAAAGCGCAACGTGGACACATCCAAAATTTTGGAAGAAAACAGAGGTGTTTTTTGCGAAGTGCCTACCTGTAGATTTTGGCCTCTAGCTCAGCCGGCACCTAGGGAAACCTACCAAACCTGTGCATTTCTGAAAACTAGAGACCTAGGGGAATCCAAGGAGGGGTGACTTGTGGGGCTCAGACCAGGTTCTGTTACCCAGAATCCTTTGCAAACCTCAAAATTTGGCTAAAAAAACACATGTTCCTCACATTTCTGTGGCAGAAAGTTCTGGAATCTGAGAGGAGCCACAAATTTCCTTCCACCCAGCGTTCCCCCAAGTCTCCCGATAAAAATGATACCTCACTTGTGTGGGTAGGCCTAGCGCCCGCGACAGGAAACGCCCCAAAGCGCAACGTGGACACATCCAAAATTTTGGAAGAAAACAGAGGTGTTTTTTGCGAAGTGCCTACCTGTAGATTTTGGCCTCTAGCTCAGCCGGCACCTAGGGAAACCTACCAAAACTGTTCATTTCTGAAAACTAGACACCTAGGGGAATCCAAGGAGGGGTGACTTGCGGGGCTCGGACCAGGTTCTGTTACCCAGAATCCTTTGCAAACCTCAATATTTGGCTAAAAAAACACATGTTCCTCACATTTCTGTGGCAGAAAGTTCTGGAATCTGAGAGGAGCCACAAATTTCCTTCCGCCCAGCGTTCCCCTAAGTCTCCCGATAAAAATTATACCTCACTTGTGTGGGTAGGCCTAGCGCCCGCGACAGGAAACGCCCCAAAGCGCAACGTGGACACATCCAAAATTTTGGAAGAAAACAGAGGTGTTTTTTTGCGAAGTGCCTACCTGTAGATTTTGGCCTCTAGATCAGCCGGCACCTAGGGAAACCTACCAAACCTGTGCCTTTCTGAAAACTAGAGACCTAGGGGAACCCAAGGAGGGGTGACTTGCAGGGCTCGGACCAGGTTCTGTTACCCAGAATCCTTTGCAAACCTCAAAATTTGGCTAAAAAAACACATGTTCCTCACATTTCTGTGGCAGAAAGTTCTGGAATCTGAGAGGAGCCACAAATTTCCTTCCACCCAGCGTTCCCCCATGTCTCCCGATAAAAATGATACCTCACTTGTGTGGGTAGGCCTAGCGCCCGCGACAGGAAACGCCCCAAAGCGCAACGTGGACACATCCAAAATTTTGGAAGAAAACAGAGGTGTTTTTTGCGAAGTGC
This sequence comes from Pleurodeles waltl, assembly GCF_031143425.1. Classification (NCBI taxonomy): domain Eukaryota; kingdom Metazoa; phylum Chordata; class Amphibia; order Caudata; family Salamandridae; genus Pleurodeles; species Pleurodeles waltl. The sequence goes on from NW_027150300.1 coordinate 40,490, forward strand.
CTACCTGTAGATTTTGGCCTCTAGCTCAGCCGGCACCTAGGGAAACCTACCAAAACTGTGCATTTCTGAAAACTAGAGACCTAGGGGAATCCAAGGAGGGGTGACTTGCGGGGCTCGGACCAGGTTCTGTTACTCAGAATCCTTTGGAAACCTCAATATTTGGCTAAAAAAACACATGTTCCTCACATTTCTGTGGCAAAAAGTTCTGGAATCTGAGAGGAGCCACAAATTTCCTTCACCCAGCGTTCCCCCAAGTCTCCCGATAAAAATGATACCTCACTTGTGTGGGTAGGCCTAGCGCCCGCGACAGGAAACGTCCCAAAGCGCAACGTGGACACATCCAAAAATTTGGACGAAAACAGAGGTGTTTTTTTGCGAAGTGCCTACCTGTAGATTTTGGCCTCTAGCTCAGCCGGCACCTAGGGAAACCTACTAAACCTGTGCATTTCTAAAAACTAGAGACCTAGGGGAATCCAAGGAGGGGTGACTTGCGGGGCTCGGACCAGGCTCTGTTACCCAGAATCCTTTGCAAACCTCAAAATTTGGATAAAAAAACACATGTTCCTCACATTTCTGTGGCAGAAAGTTCTGGAATCTGAGAGGAGCCACAAATTTCCTTCCACCCAGCGTTCCCCAAGTCTCCCGATAAAAATGATACCTCACTTGTGTGGGTAGGCCTAGCGCCCACGACAGGAAACGCCCCAAAGCGCAAC